>NC_025997.2:71309121-71550034 GCF_000442705.2 Elaeis guineensis
TGTGTGTTTGTATTTGATACCTCTTTTTATTTCATTTGGTTTAATGAAAAATTTCTATCTTGGTGATGCTATTCCTTTTGTCAAGAAAAAGATCTTGCATCGTCTTCCTATGGGTTGTACAACATGGTCGTGTATTCTCTTAAGACAAAGGACGTATTTTTTGATGAGTTTATGGCATGCATTAGATAATGTTCATTTCTTGTTTTCATTTTAATTTTTGAATTGTTCATATTTAACTTTTTGTACTATTTATTAGTTGATATGATATAGTTGTATTATTTAATTATAGAGGAAATATACATTTACTACTGGTGTTGATTGCGCTCTAGTGCGACATCTGTGGGAGATTGTTGCGGGAACTCGACTCCATCATATGTTTTTTCTTATGAGGGAAAGGGTGAAGGAAAAGAACAACACTGATGATTTGACTAAGACAATTGATAATTCGCCTGATGGCATGACCATTATGAAGTGGAAGAGCTTGGTGGACAAATGAAAGAGAAAAGAGTGGCAGAAGAAGTCAAATATTGCATCTACGAACCGCAAACAATTAACTCGGATTGTCCACACTAGTGGTTTGGCGAGCATGACCACACACAATAGGCATTTGGTTAGTATCTTTTTCCATACAATAATCCTCTTAGTTATCTGCTTTCATTTATCTTGAAATTATTTTAGGGATCTGAGCTTGGATTGGCCTGCAACATATAAAGAGATATTTGACTGCAAACACCAAGATAAGAATAGTGACTTTGTGAATAAAAAGGCAAAGAAAGTTAGCATAAATAATAAACACCAATTGTAATTACATGATCTTATATGCATATGTTAGTATACTGTCCTCTATTGGCAATAAGCACCTCGCATGGCCTTGCTAGCGTGATACATATTCCCCACATCAGTTGGTGGGTATGTTGATATGCGTTGGACCCTCCCAATCCTAAGTGCATGTACTGTAGTATTTTGTGCATGGGACTACAATATAGACCTATTTGTATAAACATTTTCACACTGTTGTACTTGACCACTTTGAAATTATATCTTACCAAGGATTATTCCCTTAATGTTATTAGTTGTTAGCCTGTGCTTTAGAGTTGTTAGGATTCTGTGCTTTGCATGCATTCATATTATCTAAAATAACATGTAACTGAGAGAATTCGTATATTTGAATCAAACAAGCAGAAATGATCATAATTACTGTGCAATATAATACAAATAAGAATACAACTAGGAATTATTTTCGCATGCCAGTATCTACTGTCGTATGGTGCTATTTTTGGCATAGTTATTCTAGATTTGATCAACACAGGCATCATGTATAATGCTTTAAACTTTAAACTTTACGTCAAAATATGTTCCATTGTACTATGACACAGTTACTACAAAAATCTGTACATGGGAGTGTCTAAATTACATACTCCTCACAACCCAACACTACGGCTCAACATACAGTTTTTTTGAAGTGCAAATGCTGTCTTATTTCAGTGGCCTCCAAATCTGGACAAATGCTTTACCTAACTCAGAAAACATGACTTCTGATCTGACACAATTGCATCCGTATGAAGAATCAACATGGATGCTGTCTTCTAAAACAAGCTGGATTGTCATACTTATACTATTGGTTTGTTTTTTCCCCTTCTCTGTAACTATTGTCCAAACTCAACTTTTCCGCACTCAAACTTCTAAAATTAGTTGACCTTAATATGGTTACTTATCTGGTCCTTTACCTCTGAAGTCTTGTAGGTTTGAACTTTGTACTGGTGTACCCGCTTGGGAAGACTTTGAACTTGAGTCACTGCTTGTGTTTGCGCAACTAGGATGCTCTCAGCCTTTCGTAACCCCCTATGTAGTCTCGTCCCCTTTCCATCTCTGAAACATGTACTCTTTGCATTTAGTTTGTAATTTATGGGATTAGCTATAACTGTATAACTCTTTGAATTCTAGTTTCTGTAGCAATATAAAGTTACTCCAATGAGGTCTTTCCACCTATTTAATTTGTTGGGATGCTTTGGCTGTTGGGGTAAGTCAATCAGCCCTTGATGCAGGTGAACCGACTCTCGACTTCATTTCAACAACGGCCGACTGACCGAACATACAATCCTGACTCTACATCGGCCGAATATACGATTTTGACTCTCCATCGACCGATTGAGCAAATCATACCAACTTATGATCGGCTGATCGACTAATGTTCAACTACTACTAATCAACAATGGATGATTTGAATCATCGACATAATAGAACTAACTGATGGTCACTCATAGATTTTACCGACGTATGATCGGCTGATCTGCTCAACATACCCTAACCATCATCGACTACGTATCACGGCTATTAAGGGGAATCAATGACCCACTAACTCCACATTTATGGTCCGATAATTTAGCGTCATAAAAAGCGAGACCACGTGCTCGATGGTTACATCAAAATTATCTATAAAAGGGGGGGTAAGTGAATAGTATTGGTAGGCTACTTCTGGCCAGAGCTCTGCTACTCTCGATATTGAAATCTACTGTTCACCAATTTCTTTTCTGACTTAAGCATCGGAGGGTCCCCATCGGATACCACTCCAGTCTGTGAGGATGTTATTTTGCAGATGCTCATCACTGGCGACAGACGATAAGAAGTTAGCCATAATAGATTGGTGCGCCAGGTAGGGGGAGATCACACTCGTTATAGTAAAAATCAGAGCCCAGTATTCGACTGCAACTGGATCGACGAGGCACTCTTCTCATCAGGAAGAGGTTCCTCCCCCTCCTCCAGTAGTAAAGCCCAGTTTCTCACATCTCGTGGTCACTACGGATGTACAAATCACTATACTTGTACAGTAGATGAACGTCTTGATGGAGGCAATCAAAAGCATCCAACAGCAGCAAACCCAGCAGCAGCAACAGCCACCGACGGAACAACCGATGGCACAGTCGGTGCCGTCCAGGCACAGCCACCGCCATCTGCGGCGATCACCTTCTCTTTCTTTGGAGCGATAGTCTCGGCTTTCCCATTGAGACGAGCAACGGCATTCTCGGCACTCTCGACATGCCACTCAGTGCTCACGACATTACCCCTCTCCTTCCCATCATGATAGCATTAGGAAGGAAAAACGGCCGTGAACACCTTCTATTTTTGCTTCAAGCTCGTCGGGAGGTTCTACTCCCAGTGTTTTCCAACAACGGTAATTCAATGACTATGAACGCAAGTTTTAAAAAATCAACCGCCGACTCACTCAACTCTAAGTGGAAGGTCGGAAGTCTTCCAACGACTATGACTTTCATAACACCCAACCTTTTTCTCGGCATATCTTGGACAAGCCGATCCCATCTCAGTTGAAGATGCCACAAGTCGAGCTATATGATGGCCCACAGACCCGGTTGACCACCTTGAGAGCTACAAGGCTCTCATGGTGATTTAAGAGGCAACCGACATCCTCTTGTGCACTAACTTCTTGACAACTCTTCGAAAAGCTGTTCGAGCCTGGTACTTCGGGCTTCAGTTGGAAAGCATATATTCTTTTGAACAGCTCGAACATTCCTTTGTAGCTCACTTCAGCATTAGCCGAAGGCCGCCGCGAACTTGTGACAATCTCTTCTCAATCAAGCAGGGAGAGACTGAGATGTTAAGAGATTTTGTGGCTCGCTTTAATGCAGCCACACTTGAGGTCAGGGATCACAATGAAGACATGGCTATATCGGCCATGAAGAGAGGTCGAGGGGATCTCAATTTACATTTTCTTTGGACAAAACTCTCCTCCAAACTTATGCTGAACTTTTGGAGCGTGCATACAAGTATATGTGCGCGGACGAAGGAGTTTCTGACCGACGCCAAACAGAAGGTAAGGGTTAGAAGAAGAAGAAATAGAAGAAGGGGAAGCTCTGACTGAATCAAATCAACCACCTTCCAATAAGCGAGCTTCACCTCGACGACAGAGTCCAAGGCCGAGTTACGGTAGGTATGACTCCTATACTCCTCTTCTACTCCTCGTGTATAGATCCTCATAGAGATCAAAGGAGCAGAATATCTATGACACCCTCCACCGATGAAAGTGCCATCGAGAAGCTGCGATCGGAAGAAGTATTGTCATTTTCATCATGATCATGGTCACAATACCGAACAATGCATCCAACTCAAAAATGAGATAGAGGCCCTGATTCAATGAGGCTACCTCAGGAAGTATCAGAGAGATCCATCGATTCAACCTCCAGTCGATCGACGACCTCAGCCGCAAACTGAGGAAGCTATAAATAATCAATCGACTGCAGGGGTAATCAACATGATCTCCAGACGATCGAACTAGGGGGCAACTTTCGAAGAAGAGTCAATGAAATGACGACGACTCAATAATGTAATAACATTTTCGAAAGAGGATGTTCAGAGAATTTAGACTCTCCATGATGATGCTGTTGTTGTCTCGATAATAATAGCTAACTATGATGTAAAAAGAATCCTTGTAGATAATGAAAGTTCAACTGATGTTCTCTTTTACTCGATTTTTTTCCGAATGCGACTACCGACTGATCGACTTAGAAGAGTCTCGACACCGTTGGTCGATTTTATAGGAGATGCTGTCATAGTGGAAGGAAAAATCTCTCTTCCCTTAACTGCTGGAACTAAACTGCAATAGAGCACTGTCTTCATAACATTCATGGTAGTTCAAGTCCCTTCAGCTTATAACACCATACTTGGATGATCTAGACTTAACACACTGAAAGCAGTGGTTTCGACATACCATCTATTAATCCAATTTTCGATGAGAAATAGAGTCGGAGAGATACGTGGAGATCAACAGCTTGCCCGATGCTGTTTTTATGTCTCCACCCAAAATAATAAACCTGAAGACTCTTTATCTGTTGACAAATTGGATCAAAGAGAGAATCAAGAGAGGGGTGAACCAGCTGAACTAGTTTCAATCCTACTAAAAGAAGATCCTGAGAAATCAGTCTAAATTGGATCACAGCTGTCCGATCCAGAGTGATAGCAGTTAGTAGATTTACTCAGAGCAAACACCGATATTTTTACTTGATCGGCCACTGACATGCCCAGGATTTCTCCCTTCAGGAGTAATAACTCACCAACTCAACATCAACCCGAACGTCAAGCCAGTGAGACAGAAGAAACAATCTTTTGCTCTTGAAAGATAGAAGATCATCAATGAAGAAGTCGATAAGCTCCTCGCGGTGGGTTTCATTAGGGAAGCCACATACCCCCGATTGGCTTGCTAATGTGTAATAGTGAGAAAAGATAATGGAAAGTCGATGGTCGGAGAAATATTGTATCTCTATTTGGCAACTTTCACTGAAGCAGTTAGTTCGGTACTCGTCCAAGAAGATGAAAACCGAATCCATTGACTGATCTACTACACTAGTAAAGTGCTTCATAATGCCGAAGTACGATACTCAAGAGTGAAAAAAATGATCTACGCTCTAATCATATCGGTGCAATGATTTTGTCCATGCTTTCAAGCATATCCAATTGTGGTCTTGACAGATCAGGCACTGAAGGCGATCTTACATCGACCTGATACGTCAGGTCGGATGGCAAAATGAGCAGTAAAGCTTGGCAAGTTCGACATTCAGTATCGTCCATGACTGTCCATGAAGGTGCAAGTTTTAGCCGACTTCATCGTCGAATGTATGATACTCGATAATAAATCTGTAGATATAGATAACAACATAATAAACCAGGCTACAACTCTCAAGCCTGACCAAAGGTCGGCATGGGTGCTGTGAAGAAAAAATAGATAGTTCAAAGCATGTATTTTTAAAATTTTATAATGAAATAATAAAAGATTAAATATTTTAATCTTTTAAATATATCATAAATTAAATCTAAACTATCATTAAAGATCTATGACATAAAAAATTTATATATAAAATCTGAAATAAAATAGAAAACTACATCGATCACATCGATGCTTTGAATTTGATTTAACCTTTAGATTATGTTGGTAGAGTTCAAAACTCATCACATTTTTGTGGATTGATGATCTTCACTGCTGGTAAGTATTGTATAAAGCTCTCACTGGTGTTGAGCAGCCGCACAAGCATCCGACCTCTACGGATGGTCTACACGAAGCCCCTCAGTCCGATCAACCCTCCGCGAGAGTGCTAGCTCGTGTAGTTGGATTCTGATGGCAGATCTGACTTGATCTCCTTCTTTGATCACCTTAAACCTTTTTGATGTTGAAGATGGATCAGAGAAGGATGCTAGATAGTGGAAAAAATTTAGATGAAGACTCTTTTTTCTTTGATTTTTTTCTCACCCAAAAACCTAGAATAGTTCTAGGTCTCTCACCCAAGAGGAGAACGGTCTCCTCTTTTGTTCACACCAAGGAGGAAGGAAACCCACCCAATCTTCACATCCTAAAGAAGTATTGTTGACCCTCTTTCTCTCTGATATCTCATGGTGAAGAGCTCTCTTTGTTTGGCACATAAAATTATGGCCTTTTTATGGTTGTCGCACAAACCAGATAAAACAGGATAAGGGCTGGAGTTTATTACAATTCAAACTCTTTTGAATTTCAATTTGACTTCAACTTTTTCTCACCCTTATATAACTTAAAGAGGGACTTACCAAAAAAATTGGGTATGAAAATCAGTTGGGAAGACCTCCTTTTCTCATACACAATAGACCCCTTCAAAAGCAGCCAACGTGTGGAAGGATACGAATAAGATTTTAAGTTGAAATTTAAAGTAATTTGAATTCAAATCAAAATAAATCAATTTCTATCTTTAATGAGTGATAAAAGAAAGATTATTTTCTAGTTTTCTTACATACAAATTGATTTTGTATGGTGAGAAAGGGTGTGAGATAATTTAGGTGGCATAAGGGATAGAGTCCTACTCATTTGGGACTCTAGGGTTTACCCAATTGGATTTCTTTCAAACCTAATCCAATTAGATCCAAAAAAAATATAATGAATCTAATCTAATTAGACTCTTATAATTTTAATTAAATTTGATCAAATCAATAAATTAATTGAGCTATAGATCCGATCAAATCAAGATCATTTCTTCCTTACTAATTAGGTCATCTCATAACCTAATCAGACTTGACCTGATTGAATCAAATTCAATCAGACTTGATCCAGACTTTAATGTTAATTAAATTGAGATAATTAGTAATCTAATCACTAATTAATCCTCCATTAAAGATAGAGTCCAAGTCTAGTAGGACTCTTCTCTAGAGTCTCCATCTAGTGGGACTCTTCAGCAGAGTCCCCATCAAGTGGGACTCTTCATTAGAGTCTCCATTGACTGAGACTCTTCAGATTAGCCATATGATCAGAGAGAAACTTCTAATATGTATGATCTCATAGGTTCGAACTTAAGTCGGTAGCACAAAAACTGATTTCTGTACCAATCAGAGTAACCATATAGCAATAGTACCCGACATTCGGATAGGTCGAATGTATGCTAAGCAACACTCAAAAATCTATTTGAATATAGTTACCGTATAATTCATCCCTTTGATCTAAATACTCAAGGTGACCTAGGGTTTAATTGCCAACCCTGATATGGTCATCCATATTGTATTTCAATTTTTAAAATCCATTACATGGATTACCCCGGCCAAAGTTTTACTGAATTGAAACATACTGATACATTAACTCTTATTTATTTGGAGGGGTCAATTATATCTTGACTCACACACCGACTTCACAAATACTTGACTATGCCTAGAAATTTTTTGTCATTGAATTAGAAATTCAGATAGTCCAGTATCAAAGTATAGTGAGTTGCTTGTAAGTCACCGTGATGATCTTAGATCAGAGGGACACTTATACCTATATCCCTTCGGAGTGACTCTTGACAGTAGAGTGCTCCAGAGTTGATCACGTTCAGTGAAATGTACTCTTATATTTCATCTGCATGTCATACCAGTATCTCTACGCTCTTTGCTTAAGAGGACAACCAACCTATATGGCACACAATGACCTACCCTTGATATGTCTATCATCCTAGTAATAGCATATCATTTGGTCACGAACTCATTTAAGGATAAATAATATATCCTCCTATATCGAATCAAATAGTCCTAAGGACTTCATCACAAAACAGAAGTTCAAAATAAGATGTACACAGTAATGAAAAACTAAATAATATTTATTAATTCAATAATTCATATACAATTACAATGATAAGCACAACCGTCAACAAGCTGACGATTGACTTTGAGACATAATTTTCAACAACTCCCACTTGGACTAAAGCCAATCGGTGTAGTATCGTATACCTATTTTTGATTTATAGTCTTCGAACTCCTTAATGTCGAGGGCTTTAGTAAATGGGTCAGTCAGGTTCTTCTTTCTATCGATCTTCTAAAGTTCGACATCACCTTGATCCATGATCTCTCGAATCAGATGGTAGTGACATAAAATATGCTTGATCCGCTGATGTGACTTCAGTTCCTTCGCTTGAGCAATGGCTCCAGTACTGTCGTAGTATAATAAGATGGGGCCATCAAGGGAGGGTGCCATTCCGAGCTCGTTGATGAACTTTCATAGCCACACAGCTTCTTTCGCAGCATCGGATGTCATGATATATTCCGCTTCACAAGTAGAGTCAACCATAGTGTGCTGCTTGAAATATTTTCGGCAGATTGCTCCATCATTCAGGGTATAAATATATTCTGACATGCTTTTACTGTCATCATGATCTGACTAAAAATTGAAGTCTGTAAACTCCATAAGTTTTAAGTCAGATTCTCCATAGATAAGCCACTGATCCTTAATATTTCTTAAATACTTAAGGATGGTCTTTACGACCTTCCAGTGATTCTCACTTAGATCGGACTGGTATCTGCTCACTACTCCTAATGAGTATGCCACATCCGATCGTGTATATGTTATGGCGTATATAATAGATCCTACTATCGAAGCATATAAAATTTTACTCATACGCTCTCTCTCTCTTGAAGAGTTATCAGACAATCACTCTTCGAGAGAGAAATTCTTTGACCTATCGAAAGATAGCCTTTCTTAAAATTTTCCATGCTGAACCTTTTCAACACAGTATCAATGTATGTCGACTGGGATAATCCAAGTAATCTTTTAGATCTATCTCTATAGATCTTCATCCCAAGGATGAAAGATGCTTCTCTCAAGTCTTTTATGGAGAACTGTGATGACAACCAAACTTTTATTCCCTGTAATATAGGGATGTCATTCTTGATTAAGAGAATGTCATCAACATATAAAACAAAAAATACTACGATAGAGTTATTAACCCATTTGTATATGCAGGATTCCTCTCCATTCTTAATGAAGCCATACATTCTGATCATTTTATCAAAATGTATGTTCCAACTCCAAGATGCCTGCTTAAGTCCATAGATGGACCTTTGAAGCTTGCACACTTTAGACTCATTTGTGGATATGAAATATTCTGGTTGTATCATATACACCTCTTCTTCTAGCTCTCCATTTAGGAAAGCTATTTTCATATCCATTTGTCAGATTTCATAGTCTAGATGTACTACCATCGCAAGCATAATCCGAATAGACTTGAGCATTGCCACAGAAAAAAATATCTCATTATAGTCAACACTATAATGCTGACGGTAACCCTTGGCAATCAGATGGGCTTTCTAGGTCTCCACCTTCCTGTCTGCGCTCCTCTTCTTTTTGAAGATTCACTTACACCCTATGGATTTTATCCCTTCAGGTGAGTCAACCAATGTCCATATATTGTTGATTTTCATGGATTTCATTTTGAATTTCATGGCTTCCAACCATTTATCAGAGTCAGACCTCTGCATCACATCCATATAGATGATCGGATCCTCATTATTCTCATTGATTTTAATTGGATCTCTGTCCCGAATAAAGAAACTATAGTATCTATCCGGTTGATGCGGTACTCTATCGGATCTCCTTAAAGATGTTTCTACAATAGGTTCCGAATTTGATCTAATCAAGTCCGACTCTATGGGTTTACTAGGTTGTGTTGGTTCTTCTGCCAATCGAACTTCATCAAGTTCAATCTTTGAGGTATTAGTTTCTTCATCAAGGAACTCCTTTTCTAAAAAGATAGCCTTATTACTGACGAACACCTTCCGTTTGTCAGCACGATAGAAGTAATATCCCTTGATCTCTTTTGGGTACCCTACAAATAGATATTTCTCAGACCTAGGTCCAAGCTTGTCAATTTTCAAACGTTTGACATAAGCCGGACATCTTCAAACCCTCAAGTGAGAGAGTGCTGGTTTACATCCTATCCACATCTTATGTGGTGTTTTACTTACAGACTTACTTGAAATTTTATTTAAAATATAACAAGCCGACTCGAGTGCATATCCCCAAAAAAAAATCGACAAACTTGCAAAGTCCATCATAGACTGAACCATGTCTATCAGGCTTCGATTCTTCCTTTTCAATACACCATTATGCTGTGGTATTCCAGGAGAGATTCATTATGAGAGAATCCCATTCTCTTCTAAGTATGTCAGAAATTCACTAGAGAGATATTCTCCTTCTCGATCGGATCGAAGAGTTTTAATACTCTTTCCAGTTTATTTCTCTACTTCATTACAGAATCGTTTGAACATTTCAAATGATTCTGACTTATGTGTCATTAAGTAGACATACCCATACCTTGATTGGTCATCTATAAATATAATGAAATAATAATATCCACCTCTTGCACTAGTGTTCATAGGTCCATATACATCAGTGTGTATCAGACTTAGAACTTCACTGGCTCACTCATCTTTTTCAGTAAAAGGTGATTTGATCATTTTTTGAAGAAGACAGGACTCACAGGTTAGGAGTGATTCACAATCACTGACTTCAAAGATTTTCTCTTATGTCAACCTATTTATTTTATTCTTATTAACATGACCTAACCTACAATGCCAAAGGTAGATATCGGAGACATCACTAATTTTAGGGCATTTGTTGGATGTGTACATTACACTAATAGATTGTGATAATATGTAAATATCATTATTCAGTTGTCCATTCATCACATTAACATCATTCATAATGATATTAAAATTATTTTTTTTATTGAAATTTCATAACCGTACATGCCCAAAAGGCCTACAGAAATAATATTCAATAAAAAAAGATAAAAGTGACATTCACTTAGAATAATTATATTAGACTTGAATACAAGCTTAATAGTCCCTAACGCTAGAACTGAAACTGGTTTTTCATCTCTAACATTAAGAAATCTTTCACCTTCTTCAAATCTTCTACTGACCTGTAGACCCTACAATGAATTACAAATATTAAAACAGCTTTCAGTATCTAATATCCAGATAGTAGAATCACAAATTAAGAAATTACAAGGTGTTATCATATAATTATCTTATCCAGCAACAACTTGCTTTTTTCTCCATCTGTTCGGATCTAGGGAGACAATGTATTAAGGATAATTTCTTTTCCAGTACGTCTGCTTCTTGTAGTAGAAGTATTTCGCTTGACTCTGGTCGGACTTAGATTTTTTGATCTGACTGAGTTTGGGTGCCCCAGCACTTTGCACCCTTTTCTTGTTTTTTTTGTTCTTCTTTTCTTTCTTAAAAGATCGACATGCAGAAGAAGACCCTCCCACAACATTCACTGACTCCTTTTGGAGCTAGTGATCCTTCTCAAAATTTTGCAGTAATCCCAGCAACTCGTGGTAGTTAACTACAAGCTTTGTCATTCGAAAATGAGTAAGAAAAAGGAGGTAGGACTTGAATAGAGAGTTCAGAATAGCATTTTTCCCTAACTGCTCATGTAGAAAAAAGCCGAGCTTGCTTAGGTGCTCAATCATCTCGATCATGTACAATACATGATCAGTGACTGATGCTCCTTCTCTTATTCGAGTGTTGAAGATGGCACAACTAGTCTTGTCCTTCTTAACATTGTCGGATGTGCCAAAAGACTCGTTCAACATTTGCAATATATTTTGTGGCTGAGCATTCTCGAAATGATGGCTAAACTCATCATTCATCACCACCAGCATAATACAATGAACCGTAGTTAGATCGTTGAGTCATTTTTGATAAGTATCTCTAATCGTGCTATGCGCATTCAGGCTGGCTCCTCGGGTGCCAGATCTATCAATACATACCAGATCCATTCATGCTCCAGGACTATTTTGAGATTTCAATACCAGCTATCAAAATTTGGTTCCATCAATTTATCACTATCTAATAGTTATCGAGCAATAAGGTGGTGGCTATAACTACAAAAGAAAAATCAGAACCTAATTAGTATATGAATTGATTAAGCCTAAAGACATAGATTTTAGTCTAAAAGTTCTCCCACTATTTTATTCGAATTGAAAGCCTCTACTTTCAATTCGAAGAATTACATTAATTTCTTAGTGGGTACTAGAATCCACATGGACTGTACATGGGTCCGAGTGTGGCTCGACCAACGCTTGTGTACCCACAGGTAGATTCTTAAGTAATTATTTTACCAAATAATTTTTAGTATTCAATTTTGCCCCAGATACCTCTTCAGCAGGCATGTGGTGCCTCCACTGAAAGTTCTGATTAAGTCCAACCATTAACATACCAGAATTTAGTGTATCTAACAAACTAGTGACCAGGCCCAAGTGTGGCTTGGCCAACCTGACCATCATCAGAAAGACACAACTAAAATAACATATTATGAATGATAATTCCGACAGTCAGATGAGCACCAGGCATGTGGCACCTCTAATGATCATCGAAACCATTGGACTCATTATCATCCAACTTAATGGGAGGCTATGATCTAGTTATCACCATAACTATTTCATTTTAGAGACCTAACAATGTTAAAAAATTTAATTAGTTGAATTGAGAGATCAGATGAGACTTGACCAGTCAATCTTAATCCTTCCACTGACTTCACCAAGTCAGATTTAAGAAGATTAGGCATAAGCTGGTCTAGCCAACCAATCATAAATCCTCCTACTGGCTGTTGGGAAATGTGTCCCAAAAAGCCAATCGTCAAGCTGTTGACGGTTGAGCAACCAAGTATTGTAATTGATTTGTTAATAAATAAAATATATTTGGCATTTTCATCATAAGCTTTCATCTTCTAATGAACTCCATTGTTATGATGAAGTCCTTAGGACTATTTAGATTCGATAAAGAGAGGATTTATCGATTAGTCCTTAAAACTGTTCACGACCAAATGATAGGCTGTTAATAAGGACGACAGCTTCTATTGAGCATAGGTCGCTGTAGGCCATATGGGTTGGTTGTCCTCTTAACCAAAGAGTGTGGAGACACTGGTATGGCATACAGGTGAGATGTAAGGGTACATCATCATTGAACGTGACCAACTCCAGAGTATTCTACTGTCGAGAATATCTCTGATGGGATATAGGTATAAGTGTCCCTTAGACCTAATATCGCCTCAGTGACTTCCAAGCAACTCACTGTGCTTTGGTACTGGACTAACTAAATTTCTAATTCAGGGATGAAAGGCTTCTGGGCACAGTCAAGTACTTGCAAAGTCAGAGTGTGATCGAGATGGGATTGACCACTCCAAGAGTTGGAGAAGAATGAGTCGCTGTATTTCAATTTAGCAAAACCTTGGCTAGGGTAATCCATCAGATGGATTTGATATTTTGAAATACAATGTGGACAACCTGATCAGAGTTAACAGTTAAACTCTGGGGTGTCCTATGATCATTTTGGTCAAGGGGATGAATTATATGAAAACTATATCCGCATGAGTTCTAAGGATGTTGTTCTACACATTCGACCTATCCGATCATCGGGTACCATTGCTAGATGGTCACTTCGATTGGTATAGGAATTTGTTCCTATGCTACCGGCTTAGATTCGGACCTATGAGGTCACACACATTAGAGTTCATGATCCGATCAGATGGTTGATCAACGATTAAGAATCGTTCTAGGGTTAAATGATCAATACGATTGATATTTAACCCAGTGCAAGTGTTGCAGGAGAATCGATTAGCAATTCGATTGCTAATTGGCTTAATTTGATTAAGCCAATGGGCTGAGATTAAGTCTAATTAAATATGATTTAATTAGATTTATTTTTAGCTTGATTGGATCAAGTCTAATTGATTTATTGGATAAGCCAAGTGCAAGGAAAAACTAGTCCTAGTTCAACTAGGACTTAGGTCAATCTAATTTCTAATTTGATTAAAAAATTAAATCAGATTTAAATATAATTTAATCTGATTAAATTAGGTTTTTAATTAGGTTAAGACCTATTTTAATTGGGTTGATCTAATTTTGATTTGATTTGATTTGGGAAACCAAATTAAAACAAGTTATGAGACAGAATCCTAGTAGGACTAGGATTCCACCTTGCGCCACATAAACCTTCTCCACGCCCTCTCTCTTATTCAACGCCAATCTCCACTTATTTTGTGCGACAAAAGCCCTCTCCCAGATTTCTCCCACGTTCACAAAAGGTCTCCTCTCTTCTTTCTTACATGAAAGGTGGTTTGGATCAAATCTAAAAGGAATAAGTTTGGATTTCGAATTCTATGAGATAGAGTTTTAGAAATCCAAAACTCTTTCAATTTTGCATCGAATTTATCCAATTTTTTTTTGAAATTTTCATATCTTTTAGGATATACATTATGCACTTTTTCTTGTAATCCATGCATGAAAATATGGAGGAGGTGCTCAAGAGTTGGGCGTCCCTTAACTTGCCATGTTTGGATAAGCCTTGACTAGGTGTTTGACCTAGACAAGGACTCTATCATATCTCTCTATATAAGATGAGTTTCTTCATGAAATTTTAGAGAGAGATAGAGATATGAGAGATCTTTGTCCTATCTGAAAATCAGAGAGAAATACCTTTGGGTCGTGGAGATATAAAAGATGCAAGTTAGGGCATTTAGAGAGAAAAACGTGAAGAAGAAGAGGGTCTTCTTCTAAGTTTTTTGTTTTCATATCCTTCCTCCCTCCATCTTGATTTTCCTGAGAGTGTCTCAGATCTGAAACTCCTCCTTCTACTTTTCATCTTTGGAAGAGTCCAAATCAAGAAGAAGGAGGTACCTGATCAACCATCAAAGAAGGATCAGCGCAGTACTAGCATACTGTGCTGATTTCCTGAAGCAGGACTTCTGATCGAGATTCGTTGGCTCGTGTGGATGACTCCTAGAGGCCGGATGTGTGTGCGGCTTGCAACATCATCCTTAAGCCCGGATCAGCGAGGTTAGAGCGTCTAACTTGCAAGGTAATAGATCTGATCTATTGTTTAATACATACATTAGATGTGGTATAAAAACATGTTGATATGATCAACATGTAGTTCATGCTATATTTATATATTTTAATTTCTGATTTAATACCATGTAATAATCATGTAATAGAATCTTAGATCTAGAGATTTTCTGATCTTAGAAAATAAATTTTGATTTATTTTAGTCTTCCGCTGTATGATCTTGAAAAAGTTTCAAGATCTAACCCTCTTTTTCAAGATCTAATCCTGAAACCCTAGATCTGGTTCCTACAATTGGTATCAGAGCCAGGTTCTTTATTACATGATTATTGATATATGCTTAGATTATTTTTTAGATTAGATCTAATTTATAATCTGATTATTAAATCTAAAATTAAAATTTTAGATCAATCACAAACTGCAAGGTTGTCCTGCTGTAAGGTTTACCCCTTACAGTGCAAAGGTTGTCCTAGTTTGTGTAGATCTATCTTTAATCATAAATTTATTAGATATGATCTAAATTAAATTTATGATTTATTAGATTTAAAAGATATTTAAATCTGAAATAAAATCTCTTTGTTAATAATTTTTGTGCAAAGAAATTGTTTAAAGTTGAAATTGTTTCAATTACATGAACCTGTTTAGATTAGATCTAAAGTAGTTTCATGTTTATTTCACTTGCATCTTGATTATGAATCAAACATGCAATATGGTTGGTAGAATCATATTGTAAAATTATTTTACAAATATGAAAATTATTTTTTGAAAAGCCGAACCCAACCCTCAGCCCAAAACTTAATTAAGAATTAAGAAGTTGTTTGATTAGGTTCTAGGATTGTGAATTGAAGAACCTAAGACACAAATCATAACACATTGGGTTAATGGGTTAGTGGGAATTAGGTCCATTAATTGGGTTAGACCTATGGTTAGATTAAAGATGGACTTAATTAGAGAATTGACTAAATCTAATCAATTGTTGTCTTAGATTAGGTCAAGGATTCTCTAGATCAATTACAATAGTTGTAGTTGGTCAAGTCCATGTCTTTAACGAGAACCAAATGGACTTGATTCTTGGCTAAGCGGTCTAGCACGAACTGTTAGGTTGATCTAATCGAAACTAATTAAACCAGTTGGTGTCTAAGGTAAACCAGACCGGTGGTTTTTAATTGGGAGCCCGCTTACCTGGCCATTTCTGATGGTGTCTAAGGCAAGCTTTGGCAGACCCTCCCACTGATCGAACTTACCTGGCCTCTTGGTGAAATTATGTTCTGATCGGATCACTTGACTATTCGAGCTGACCCATGTCAGCTAGGTAAATCAGTGTGACTGATTTAGGTGCTCCTAGACCAGCCCTGGTCTCCCTTAAGCTGACTTGGTGAAGCCAGTGGGAGGATCATGATAAGCTGGTTCATCTGACCTCATCCTCTAAATTATTTAAATCTTCTAAAATTATTAGGTCCTTAAAATGATAAAGTTATGGAGATAACTGAGTCATAGCCTCCCATTAAGGTGTTTGATAATGAGTCCATTAACTCAATAATCATTGCAGACCCAAAGGCCTGGTGCTTGTTGACTAATGGAAATATCACTCATCATATGATGACTTGGAAGTGTCTCTCTAATGGTGGTTAGGTGAGCCAACCAAAGTTGGACTTAATCATTCGTTGGTTAGATACACCAAGTATGATCATGTTAATGGTTGGACCTAACTGGATCCTTACAGTGGAGGCCAAAGCCTACTGATTAGGTTTCTGGGGCAAAATTAAAATTACTAGAAATTGTTTAGAGAAACAATTGGTTATGAACCTACCCTTAGATGTACATGGGTTGACCAACCAAAGTTGGGCTTGTGTGCAGTCTAAGTGGATCTAGTACCCGCTAAGGAATTAGGGTAATTCCTCGAGTTGGAGGTAGAGGCTACCAATTTGAATAAAATAGTGGGAGAAACCTTTTGATTAAAGTCCAAATCTTTAGGTTTAATGAATCAATTACTAATTAGGTTATGGTTCTCCTTTGTGCAAATATGGCCACTTTCCTATCGCTCCGAACATTGTTGGATAATGATAAGTTGGTGGGACCCAACTTCGGTAGCTGGTACCGAAAGTTGAAGATAGTCCTGGAGCATGAACGGATCCTATATGTGATAATGGATCCTGCACCTGAGGAGCCAGCTGCCAATGAACGTGGAATAGTCAGAGACACTTACCAGAAGTGGCTCAGTGACCAGACCATGGTGCGCTGTATCATGCTGGCTGTCATGAGCGACGAGTTCAGTCGCAGATTCGAGACGGCTCAGCCAAAGGACATGCTTCAAGTGTTGGAGGATGCCTTTGGCACACCCGATGACGTAGAGAGGCACAAAACTAGTTGTGCCATCTACAACGCCAAAATGCAGGATGGTGTCTCAGTCACTGATCATGTATTGTACATGATCGAGCTGATGGAACGATTGAGCAAGCTCGGCTTTCCCTTGCATGAGCAGCTTGGGAAAGATGCAATACTGAACTCGCTGCCCAAGTCTTATCTCCCATTCCTCACTCATTATAGAATGACAAAGCCTGAAGAGAACTACCACGGGTTACTGGGGTTGCTTCAGAACTTTGAGAAGGATCACCAACTTCACAAGGAGTCGGTGAATTTAGTGGGAGGTTCGTCTTCTGGTTCTCGACCTTTTAAGAAAGGGAAGAAGAACAAGAAGAAGAAAGTAAAGAAGGTGCAAGTTCAGGCTAGGACATCAGTGCAGAGCCAGACCAAAAAGGTCAAGCTTGATAAGAGTCTATTCTACTGGCAAGCACCCTAGATTAGATAGTGTGTCAGATATCTACTTATGGCACTGTAGACTAGGTCATATAAACAAGAACAGAATAAACAGGTTGACTCAAGAGGGAATCCTCGAAGTTAGTGATTGTGAATCACTTCCAACCTGTGAGTCCTGTCTTCTTGGTAAAATGACCAAGTCACCTTTTACTGGAAAAAGTGAGAGAGCTACTGAGCTCTTGGGCCTATTACATACTGATGTATGCGGGCCCATGAGCACCAGTGCTAGAAGTGGATATTTCTACTTCATAACTTTCACGGATGACCTATCCCGATATGGATATGTCTATCTGATGAAACATAAGTCGGATTCATTTGAAATGTTCAAACGATTCTAAAATGAAGTAGACAAACAAACTGGGAAGAGTATTAAAATTCTTTGATCTGATCGAGGAGGAGAGTACCTTTCTAGTGAATTTCTCACATATCTAGGAGAGAATGGGATTCTCTCCCAATGGACTCCTCCAAGAACACCACAGCATAATGGTGTGTCTGAAAGGAAGAATCGGACTCTGTTAGACATGGTCCGATCCATGATGGGTTTTTGCTAGCTTGCTGATATCCTTCTGGGGATATGCACTCGAATCAGCCTGTTATCTGTTAAATAGGATTCCAAGTAAGTCTGTAATTAAGACTCCATATGAGATATGGACAGGACATAAGCCGGTACTTTCACACCTTAGGGTCTGGGGGTGCCCGGCCTATGTCAAATGATTAGTCACAGACAAACTTGGACCTAGGTCTGACAAATGCTCATTCATAGGGTACCCCAAAGAGACAAAAGGATATTTTTTCTACCATGCTGATGAACAAAAGGTGTTCATCAGCCTTAAGACAATCTTTTTAGAAAAGGAGTTCCTTGGTGAAGGAACCGTTGCCTCTAAGGTTGAACTTGATGAAGTTCAATAGGTAGAAGGACCGACACCAATAGCTGAACCTGAGTCGGATATGATTAGATCACATCCGGAGCCCAATATACCTGCACCATTAAGGCGATCCGGTAGAGTACCGCGTCAGCCGGACAGATACTACGGTTTCTTGGTCTGGGACGGTGATCCCATCGAACTTGATGAGAATAATGAGGATCCGATCACCTATATGGATGCTATGCAGAGACCTGATTTCGAGAAATGGCTTGAAGCCATGAAATCCGAAATGGAGTCCATGAAGGTCAATGATGTATGGACATTGGTTGACCCACCTGAAGGGGTTAAACCCATTGGGTGTAAATGGGTCTTCAAAAGGAAGAGGGGCGCAGACGGAAAGGTGGAGACCTATAAAGCCCGTCTGGTTGTCAAGGGGTATCGTCAACGTTATGGTATTGACTATGACGAGACGTTTTCCCCTGTGGCAATGCTCAAATCTATTTGGATATTGCTTGCAATAGCTGCCCATCTGGATTATGAGATCTGGCAGATGGATGTAAAGACAGCTTTCCTGAATGGAGAGCAGACTGAAGAGGTGTATATGATACAACCTGAAAGATTTATATCCACAGATGAGTCCAAGGTGTGCAAGCTTCAGAGATCCATTTATGGACTGAAGCAAGCTTCTCGGAGTTGAAACATGCGTTTTGATAAGGTGATCAAAACGTATGGCTTCATTAAGAATGGAGAAGAGCCCTGTATCTATAAATGGGCAAATGGTCCAGTTGTGGTATTCATCGTCCTGTACGTGGATGACATTCTCTTAATCGGGAATGACATCCCCGCACTACAGGGAATAAAAGTTTGGTTGTCATCACAGTTCTCCATGAAGGACTTGGGTGAAGCATCCTACATCCTAGGGATGAAGATCTATAGGGATAGATCTAAAAGGATGCTTGGGTTATCCCAGTCCATGTACATAGACACTGTGCTGAAGAGGTTCAGCATGGAAAATTCCAAGAAGGGCTATCTACCGATAGGCCATGGAATTTCTCTCTCTAAGAAGGATTGTCCGACAACTCCTGAAGAGAGAGAGCGTATGAGTAGAGTCCCATATGCTTCAGCCATGGGATCTATCATGTACGCCATGACATGTACAAGACCAGATGTGGCATACTCACTAGGAGTAGTGAGTAGATACCAATCTGATCCTGGAGAAGATCACTGGAAAGTGGTTAAAGCCATCCTTAAGTATTTGAGAAATACTAAGGACCAATGGTTGGTTTATGGCGAGTCAGATCTGAAACTTGTGGGTTCACAGACTCCAGCTTCCAATCTGACCATGATGACAGCAGGAGCGTGTCGGGTTATATCTTTACTCTGAATGGTGGAGCCATCTGCTGGAAGAGTTCCAAGCAGCATACTGTGGCAGACTCTGTTTGTGAAGCGGAGTATATCGCAGCATCAGATGTCGCGAAGGAGGTTGTGTGGCTGAGAAAATTCATCAACGAGCTCGGAGTAGCACCCTTCCTCGATGGTCCGGTCCTGCTCTTTTGCGACAGCACTGGTGCCATAGCTCAGGCGAAGGAACCCAAAGCACATCAGCGGACGAAGCACATCTTGCGCCGCTTCCACCTGATCCGAGAGATCGTGGATCGAGGTGACGTCGACCTTCAGAAGATCGATGGAAAGGAGAACCTAGCCGACCCCTTCACTAAAGCCTTGGCAATAAAGGAGTTCGACAACCACAAGTCGAAGATGGGTATTAGATACTGTGCCGAGTGGCTTTAGGACAAGTGGGAGTTGTTGGGAAATGTGTCCCAAAAAGCCAATCGTCAAGCTGTTGACGGTTGAGCAACCAAGTATTGTAATTGATTTGTTAATAAATAAAATATATTTGGCATTTTCATCATAAGCTTTCATCTTCTAATGAACTCCGTTGTTATGATGAAGTCCTTAGGACTATTTAGATTCGATAAAGAGAGGATTTATCGATTAGTCCTTAAAACTGTTCACGACCAAATGATAGGCTGTTAATAAGGATGACAGCTTCTATCGAGCATAGGTCGCTATAGGCCATATGGGTTGGTTGTCCTCTTAACCAAAGAGTGTGGAGACACTGGTATGGCATACAGGTGAGATGTAAGGGTACATCATCATTGAACGTGACCAACTCCAGAGTATTCTACTGTCGAGAATATCTCTGATGGGATATAGGTATAAGTGTCCCTTAGACCTGAGATCGCCTCAGTGACTTGCAAGCAACTCACTGTGCTTTGGTACTGGACTAACTGAATTTCTAATTCAGGGACGGAAGGCTTCTATGCACAGTCAAGTACTTGCGAAGTCAGAGTGTGATCGAGATGGGATTGACCACTCCAAGAGTTGGAGAAGAATGAGTCGCTGTATTTCAATTTAGCAAAACCTTGGCCAGGGTAATCCATCAGATGGATTTGATATTTTGAAATACAATGTGGACAACCTGATCAGAGTTGACAGTTAAACTCTGGGGTGTCCTATGATCATTTTGGTCAAGGGGATGAATTATATGAAAACTATATCCGCATGGGTTCTAAGGATGTTGTTCTACACATTCGACCTATCCGGTCGTCGGGTACCATTGCTAGATGGTCACTTCGATTGGTATAGAAATTTGTTCCTATGCTACCGACTTAGGTTCGGACCTATGAGGTCACACACATTAGAGTTCATGATCCGATCAGATGGTTGATCAACGATTAAGAATCGTTCTAGGGTTAAATGATCAATACGATTGACATTTAACCCAGTGCAAGTGTTGCAGGAGGATCGATTAGCAATTCGATTGCTAATTGGCTTAATTTGATTAAGCCAATGGGCTGAGATTAAGTCTAATTAAATATAATTTAATTAGATTTATTTTGGGCTTGATTAGATCAAGTCCAATTGGTTTATTGGATAAGCCAAGTGCAAGGAAAAACTAGTCCTAGTTCAACTAGGACTTGGGTCAATTTAATTTCTAATTTGATTAGAAAATTAAATCAGATTTAAATATAATTTAATCTGATTAAATTAGGTTCTTAATTGGGTTAAGACCTATTTTAATTAGGTTGATCTAATTTTGATTTGATTTGGTTTGGGAAACCAAATTAAAACAAATTATGAGACAGAATCCTAGTAGGACTAGGATTCCACCTTGCGCCACATAAACCTTCTCCACGCCCTCTCTCTTATTCAACGCCAATCTCCACTTATTTTGTGTGACAAAAGCCCTCTCCCAGATTTCTCCCACATTCACAAAAGGTCTCCTCTCTTCTTTCTTACATGGAAGGTGGTTTGGATCAAATCTAAAAGGAATAAGTTTGGATTTCGAATTCTATGAGATAGAGTTTTAGAAATCCAAAACTCTTTCAATTTTGCACCAAATTTATCCAATTTTTTTTTGGAATTTTCATGGCTTTTAGGGTATACATTATGCACCCTTTTCTTGTGATCCATGCATGAAAATATGGAGGAGGTTCTCAAGAGTTGGGCATCCCTTAACTTGCCATGTTTGGATAAGACTTGACTAGGTGTTTGACCTAGACAAGGACTCTATCATATCTCTCTATATAAGATGAGTTTCTTTGTAAACTTTTAGGGCAAGATAGAGATATGAGAGTCCTTTGTGCCATTCAAAAATCAGAGAGAAATACCTTTAGGTCATGGAGATATAAAAGACGCAAGTTAGGGCATTTGAGAGAAAAACGTGAAGAAGAAGAGGGTCTTCTTCTAAGTTTTTTGTTTTCATATCTTTCCTCCCTCCATCTTGATTTTCCTGAGAGTGTCTCAGATCTGAAACTCCTCCTTCTACTTTCCATCTTTGAAAGAGTCCAAATCAAGAAGAAGGAGGTACCTGATCAACCATCAAAGAAGGATCAGCGCAGTACTAGCATACTGTGCTGATTTCCTGAAGCAGGACTTCTGATCGAGATTCGTGGGCTCGTGTGGACGACTCCTAGAGGCTGGATGTGTGTGCGGCTTGCAACATCATCCTTAAGCCCGGATCAGTGAGGTTAGAGCATCTAACTTGCAAGGTAGTAGATCTGATCTATTGTTTAATACATACATTAGATGTGGTATAAAAACATGTTGATATGATCAACATGTAGTTCATGCTATATTTATATATTTTAATTTTTGATTTAATATCATGTAATAATCATGTAATAAGATCTTAGATCTAAGGATTTCTGATCTTAGAAAATAAATTTTAATTTATTTTAGTCTTCCGCTGTATGATCTTGAAAAATTTTCAAGATCTAACCCTCTTTTTCAAGATCTAACCCTGAAACCCTAGATCTGGTTCCTACAATTGGTATCAGAGTCAGGTTCTTTATTACATGATTATTGATATATACTTAGATTATTTTTTAGATTATATTTAATTTATAATCTGATTATTAAATCTAAAATTAAAATTTTAGATCAATCACAAACTGCAAGGTTGTCCTGCTGTAAGGTTTACCCCTTACAGTGCAAAGGTTGTCCTAGTTTGTGTAGATCTATCTTTAATCATAAATTTATTAGATATGATCTAGATTAAATTTATGATTTATTAGATTTAAAAGATGTTTAAATCTGAAATAAAATCTATTTGTTAATAATTTTTGTACAAAGAAATTGTTTAAAGTTGAAATTATTTCAATTACACGAACCTGTTTAGATTAGATCTAAAGTAGTTTCATGTTTATTTCACTTGCATCTTGATTATGAATCAAATATGCAATATGGTTGGTAGAATCATATTATAAAATTATTTTACAAATATGAAAATTATTTTTTGAAAAGCCGAACCCAACCCTCAACCCAAAACTTAATTAAGAATTAAGAAGTTGTTTGATTAGGTTCTAGGATTGTGAATTGAAGAACCTAAGACACAAATCATAACACATTGGGTTAATGGGTTAGTGGGAATTAGGTCCATTAATTGGGTTAGACCTATGGTTAGATTAAAGATGGACTTAATTAGAGAATTGACTAAATCTAATCAATTGTTGTCTTAGATTAGGTCAAGGATTCTCTAGATCAATTACAATAGTTGTAGTTGGTCAAGTCCATGTCTTTAACGAGAACCAAATGGACTTGATTCTTGGCTAAGCGGTCTAGCACGAACTGTTAGGTTGATCTAATCGAAACTAATTAAACCAGTTGGTGTCTAAGGTAAACCAGATCGGTGGTTTTTAATTGGGAGCCCGTTTACCTGGCCATTTCTGATGGTGTCTAAGGCAAGCTTTGGTAGACCCTCCCACTGATTGAACTTACCTGGACTCTTGGTGAAATTATGTTCTGATCGGATCACTTGACTATTCGAGCTGACCCATGTCAGCTAGAAAAATCAGTGTGACTGATTTAGGTGCTCCTAGACCAGCCCTGGTCTCCCTTAAGCTGACTTTGTGAAGCCAGTGGGAGGATCATGATAAGCTGGTTCATCTGACCTCATCCAATAAATTATTTAAATCCTCTAAAATTATTAAGTCCTTAAAATGACAAAGTTATGGAGATAACTGAGTCATAGCCTCCCATTAAGGTGTTTGATAATGAGTCCATTAACTCAATAATCATTGCAGACCCAAAGGCCTGGTGCTTGTTGACTAATGAAATTATCACTCATCATATGATGACTTGGAAGTGTCTCTCTAATGATGGTTAGGTGAGCCAACCAAAGTTGGGCTTAATCATTCATTGGTTAGATACACCAAGTATGATCATGTTAATGGTTGGACCAAACTGGATCCTTACAGTGGAGGCCAAAGCCTACTGATTAGGTTTCTGGGGCAAAATTAAAATTACTAAAAATTGTTTAGAAAAATAATTGGTTATGAACCTACCCTTAGATGTACATGGGTTGACCAACCAAAGTTGGGCTTGTGTGCAGTCTAAGTGGATTCTAGTACCCGCTAAGGAATTAGGGTAATTCCTCGAGTTGGAGGTAGAGGCTACCAATTCGAATAAAATAGTGGGAGAAACCTTTTGATTAAAGTCCAAATCTTTAGGTTTAATGAATCAATTACTAATTAGGTTATGGTTCTCCTTTGTGCAAATATGGCCACTTCCCTATCGCTCCGAACATTGTTGGACAATGATAAGTTGGTGGGACCCAACTTCGGTAGCTGGTACCGAAAGTTGAAGATAGTCCTGGAGCATGAACGGATCCTATATGTGATAATGGATCCTGCACCTGAGGAGCCAGCTGCCAATGCACATGGAACAGTCAGAGACACTTACCAGAAGTGGCTCAGTGACCGGACCATGGTGCACTGTATCATGCTGGCTGTCATGAGCGATGAGTTCAGTCACAGATTCAAGACGGCTCAGCCAAAGGACATGCTTCAAGTATTGGAGGATGCCTTTGGCACATCCGATGACGTAGAGAGGCACAAGACTAGTTGTGCCATCTACAACGCCAAAATGCGGGATGGTGTCTCAGTCACTGATCATGTATTGTACATGATCGAGCTGATGGAACGATTGAGCAAGCTCGGCTTTCCCTTGCATGAGCAGCTTGGAAAAGATGCAATACTGAACTCGTTGCCCAAGTCTTATCTCCCATTCCTCACTCATTATAGAATGACAAAGCCTGAAGAGAACTACCACGGATTACTGGGGTTGCTTCAGAACTTTGAGAAAGATCACCAACTTCACAAGGAGTCGGTGAATTTAGTGGGAGGTTCATCTTCTGGTTCTCGACCTTTTAAGAAAGGGAAGAAGAACAAGAAGAAGAAAGTAAAGAAGGTGCAAGTTCAGGCTAGGACATCAGTGCAGAGCCAGACCAAAAAGGTCAAGCCTGATAAGAGTCTATTCTACTGGCAAGCACCCTAGATTAGATAGTGTGTCAGATATCTACTTATGGCACTGTAGGCTAGGTCATATAAACAAGAACAGAATAAACAGGTTGACTTAAGAGGGAATCCTCGAAGTTAGTGATGGTGAATCACTTCCAACCTGTGAGTCCTGTCTTCTTGGTAAAATGACCAAGTCACCTTTTACTGAAAAAGGTGAGAGAGCTACTGAGCTCTTGGGCCTAGTACATACTGATGTATGCGGGTCCATGAGCACCAGTGCTCGAGGTGGATATTTTTACTTCATAACTTTCACGGATGACCTATCCCGATATGGATATGTCTATCTGATGAAAAATAAGTCGGATTCATTTGAAATGTTCAAACGATTCCGAAATGAAGTAGAAAAATAAATTGGGAAGAGTATTAAAATTCTTCGATCTGATCGAGGAGGAGAGTACCTTTCTAGTGAATTTCTCACATATCTAGGAGAGAATGGGATTCTCTCCTAATGGACTCCTCTAGGAACACCACAGCATAATGGTGTGTCTGAAAGGAGGAATCGAACTCTGTTAGACATGGTCCGATCCATGATGGGTTTTTGCTAGCTTGCTGATATCCTTCTGGGGATATGCACTCGAATCAGCCTGTTATCTGTTAAATAGGATTCCAAGTAAGTCTGTAATTAAGAGTCCATATGAGATATGGACAGGGCATAAGCCGGTACTTTCACACCTTAGGGTCTGGGGGTGCCCGGCCTATGTCAAACGATTAGTCACAGACAAACTTGGATCTAGGTCTGACAAATGCTCATTCATAGGGTACCCCAAAGAGACAAAAGGATATTTTTTCTACCATGCTGATGAACAAAAGGTGTTCGTCAGCCTTAAGGCAATCTTTTTAGAAAAGGAGTTCCTTGGTGAAGGAACCGTTGCCTCTAAGGTTGAACTTGATGAAGTTCAACAGGTAGAAGGACCGACACCAATAGCTGAACCTGAGTCGGATATGATTAGATCACATCCGGAGCCCAATATACCTGCACCATTAAGGCGATCCGGTAGAGTACCACGTCAGCCGGACAGATACTATGGTTTCTTAGTCCGGGACGGTGATCCCATCGAACTTGATGAGAATAATGAGGATCCGATCACCTATATGGATGCTATGCAGAGACCTGATTCCGAGAAATGGCTTGAAGCCATGAAATCTGAAATGGAGTCCATGATGGTCAACGATGTATGGACATTGGTTGACCCACCTGAAGGGGTTAAACCCATTGGGTGTAAATGGGTCTTCAAAAGGAAGAGGGGCACAGACGGAAAGGTGGAGACCTATAAAGCCCGTCTGGTTGCCAAGGGGTATCGTCAACGTTATGGTATTGACTATGACGAGACATTTTCCCCTATGGCAATGCTCAAATCTATTCGGATATTGCTTGCAATAGCTGCCCATCTGGATTATGAGATCTGGCAGATGGATGTAAAGACAGCTTTTCTGAATGGAGAGCTGACTGAAGAGGGGTATATGATACAACCTGAAGGGTTTACATCCACAGATGAGTCCAAGGTGTGCAAGCTTCAAAGATTCATTTATGGACTGAAGCAAGCTTTTCGGAGTTGGAACATGCACTTTGATAAGGTGATCAAAACGTATGGCTTCATTAAGAATGGAGAAGAGCCCTGCATCTATAAATGGGCAAACGGTCCAGTTGTGGTATTCCTTGTCTTGTACGTGGATGACATTCTTTTAATCGGGAATGACATCCCCACACTACAGGGAATAAAAGTTTGGTTGTCATCACAGTTCTCCATGAAGGACTTGGGTGAAGCATCCTACATCTTAGGGATGAAGATCTATAGGGATAGATCTAAAAGGATGCTTGGGTTATCCCAGTCCATGTACATAGACACTGTGCTGAAGAGGTTCAGCATGAAAAATTTCAAGAAGGGCTATCTACCGATAGGCCATGGAATTTTTTTCTCTAAGAAGGATTGTCCGACAACTCCTGAAGAGAGAGAGCGTATGAGTAGAGTCCCATATGCTTCAGCCATGGGATCTATCATGTACGCCATGACATGTACAAGACCAGATGTGGCATACTCACTAGGAGTAGTGAGTAGATACCAATCTGATCCTGGAGAAGATCACTGGAAAGTGGTTAAAGCCATCCTTAAGTATTTGAGAAATACTAAGGACCAATGGTTGGTTTATGGTGAGTCAGATCTGAAACTTGTGGGGTTCACAGACTCCAGCTTCCAATCTGACCATGATGACAGCAGGAGCGTGTCGGGTTATATCTTTACTCTGAATGGTGGAGCCATCTACTGGAAGAGTTCCAAGCAGCATACTGTGGCAGACTCTGTTTGTGAAGCGGAGTATATCGCAGCATCAGATGCCGCGAAGGAGGCTGTGTGGCTGAGAAAATTCATCAACGAGCTCGGAGTAGCACCCTCCCTCGATGGTCCGGTCCTGCTCTATTGCGACAGCACTGGTGCCATAGCTCAGGTGAAGGAACCCAAAGCACATCAGCGGACGAAGCACATCTTGCGCCGCTTCCACCTGGTCTGAGAGATCGTGGATCGAGGTGACGTCGACCTTCAGAAGATCGATGGAAAGGAGAACCTAGCCGACCCCTTCACTAAAGCCTTGGCAATAAAGGAGTTTGACAACCACAAGTCGAAGATGGGTATTAGATACTGTGCCGAGTGGCTTTAGGACAAGTGGGAGTTGTTGGGAAATGTGTCCCAAAAAGCCAATCGTCAAGCTGTTGACGGTTGAGCAACCAAGTATTGTAATTGATTTGTTAATAAATAAAATATATTTGGCATTTTCATCATAAGCTTTCATCTTCTAATGAACTCAGTTGTTATGATGAAGTCCTTAGGACTATTTAGATTCGATAAAGAGAGGATTTATCGATTAGTCCTTAAAACTGTTCACGACCAAATGATAGGCTGTTAATAAGGATGACAGCTTCTATCGAGCATAGGTCGCTGTAGGCCATATGGGTTGGTTGTCCTCTTAACCAAAGAGTGTGGAGACACTGGTATGGCATACAGGTGAGATGTAAGGGTACATCATCATTGAACAATACCAACTCCAGAGTATTCTACTGTCGAGAATATCTCTGATGGGATATAGGTATAAGTGTCCCTTAGACCTGAGATCGCCTCAGTGACTTGCAAGCAACTCACTGTGCTTTGGTACTGGACTAACTGAATTTCTAATTCAGGGACGGAAGGCTTCTGGACACAGTCAAGTACTTGCGAAGTCAGAGTGTGATCGAGATGGGATTGACCACTCCAAGAGTTGGAGAAGAATGAGTCGCTGTATTTCAATTTAGCAAAACCTTGGCCAGGGTAATCCATCAGATGGATTTGATATTTTGAAATACAATGTGGACAACCTGATCAGAGTTGACAGTTAAACTCTGGGGTGTCCTATGATCATTTTGGTCAAGGGGATGAATTATATGAAAATTATATCCGCATGGGTTCTAAGGATGTTGTTCTACACATTCGACCTATCCGATCGTCGGGTACCATTGCTAGATGGTCACTTCGATTGGTATAGAAATTTATTCCTATGCTACCGGCTTAGGTTCGGATCTATGAGGTCACACACATTAGAGTTCATGATCCGATCAGATGGTTGATCAACGATTAAGAATCGTTCTAGGGTTAAATGATCAATACGATTGACATTTAACCCAGTGCAAGTGTTGCAAGAGGATCGATTAGCAATTCGATTGCTAATTGGCTTAATTTGATTAAGCCAATGGGTTGAGATTAAGTCTAATTAAATATAATTTAATTAAATTTATTTTGGGTTTGATTGGATCAAGTCCAATTGGTTTATTGGATAAGCCAAGTACAAAGAAAAACTAGTCCTAGTTCAACTAGGACTTGGGTCAATCTAATTTCTAATTTGATTAGAAAATTAAATCAGATTTAAATATAATTTAATCTGATTAAATTAGATTATTAATTGGGTTAAGACCTATTTTAATTGGGTTGATCTAATTTTGATTTGATTTGGTTTGGGAAACCAAATTAAAACAAGTTATGAGACAGAATCCTAGTAGGACTAGGATTCCACCTTGCACCACATAAACCTTCTCCACGCCCTCTCTCTTATTCAACACCAATCTCCACTTATTTTGTGCGACAAAAGCCCTCTCCCAGATTTCTCCCACGTTCACAAAAGGTCTCCTCTCTTCTTTCTTACATGGAAGGTGGTTTGGATCAAATCTAAAAGGAATAAGTTTGGATTTCGAATTCTATGAGATAGAGTTTTAGAAATCCAAAACTCTTTCAATTTTGCACCGAATTTATCCAAATTTTTTTTAGAATTTTCATGACTTTTAGGGTATAAATTATGCACCCTTTTCTTGTAATCCATGTATGAAAATATGGAGGAGGTGCTCAAGAGTTGGGCGTCCCTTAACTTGCCATGTTTGGATAAGCCTTGACTAGGTGTTTGACCTAGATAAGGACTCTATCATATCTCTCTATATAAGATGATTTTCTTTGTGAAATTTTAGGGGGAGATATAGATATAAGAAATCTTTGTGCCATCCAAAAATCAAAGAGAAATACCTTTGGGTCGTGGAGATATAAAAGATGTAAGTTAGGGCATTTATTGAGAAAAACGTGAAGAAGAAGAGGGTCTTCTTCTAAGTTTTTTGTTTTCATATCTTTCCTCCCTCCATCTTGATTTTCCTGAGAGTGTCTCAGATCTGAAACTCCTCCTTCTACTTTCCATTTTTGGAAGAGTCCAAATCAAGAAGAAGGAGGTACCTGATCAACCATCAAAGAAGGATCAGCGCAGTACTAGCATACTGTGCTGATTTCCTGAAGCAGGACTTCTGATCGAAATTCGTGGGCTCGTGTGGACGACTCCTAGAGGTCGGACGTGTGTGCGGCTTGCAACATCATCCTTAAGCCCGGATCAATGAGGTTAGAGCATCTAACTTGCAAGGTAATAGATCTGATCTATTGTTTAATACATACATTAGATGTGGTATAAAAACATGTTGATATGATCAACATGTAGTTCATACTATATTTATATATTTTAATTTCTAATTTAATACCATGTAATAATCATGTAATAGGATCTTAGATCTAGAGATTTTTTGATCTTAGAAAATAAATTTTGATTTATTTTAGTCTTCCGCTGTATGATCTTGAAAAAGTTTCAAGATCTAACCCTCTTTTTCAAGATCTAACCCTGAAACCCTAGATCTGGTTCCTACACTGGCTTCATCAAGTCATAAAAAGGACTCAAGACAAGTTGAACTAGGAACACCTAAATCAGTCATACTGATATTTTGGTTAGCATGGGTCAACTCCAATCATTAAGTAATCTAATCAAAATATAATTCACCATGTTGGTCAGGTAAGTGAGATCGATAGGAGGGATATGCCATTAACTCAACATAAACTCAATTTATGCAAGTAGCTCCCAATTAATGACCTTTGACCAAAGCTGCCATACTTAGCTTGACACCAACTGGTTAGTCATTTTCAATTTGATCAACTTATAGACTTAGATTTGACCATGGAGCTATGATCAAAGTCCATATTAGTCTAATCAAAGACATGGACTTGACCAACTACAACTATTGAAATTGATAAAGAAAAAAAATTGACCTAATCAAAATTAACTTTTAATTAGATTTGATCAATTACTAACATGGTCCATTATTAATGATTTCTAACCCTAGATCTAACCCAGTTAAATGGACTTGACTCGAGCTAACCTATTAACCCATGAGTTATGAAATTAATGCCTTAGATCTTTGATTCTCAAATCTAGATCACTTAATTCTCAATTAAGTTTTGGGCTGATATGGGTTCGGATTCGGTGTTTGAAAATAATTTTTAATTTTATAAAATATTTTTATAATTAATCATCTAATGATTAAAATTTTAATTTCACATCTAATATATATTATTATAAATCTAAAATAAAATTTTAAAATTTTTTTCATTATTCATCATCATGGAAAAGACCGCACAGCACCCCTACACTCCATAGGAGATCCCATCGAATGGGTAAATAAGATAGTGAAATCCTGATTTCTCCTATGACCGGACGGCTATGAGAATTTATCCAATCAGATTACTATACTACTCAGTTTTAAAATTAACTATTTAGATCTAATCTAAATAATTAAAATTAGATTATATACAAAAAAATTTATGTCATAAGAAATCTGGCTCTGATACCATTTGAAGAAAAAATAGATAGTTCAAAGTATGTACTTTTAAAATTTTATAGTGAAATAATAAAAAATTAAATTTTTTAATTTTTTAAATATATCTTATATTAGATCTAAACTATAATTAAAAATTTATGATATAAAATATTTATATATAAAATCTAAAATAAAATAGAAAACTACATCGATCATATTGATGCCTAGAATTTGATCTAACCTTTAGATTATGCTGGTAGAGTTCAGAACTCATCACCTTTTCATGGGTTGATGATCTCCACTATTGGTAAGTATGGTATGAAGTTCTCATTGATGTCGAGCAGCTGCATAAGCATCCGACCTCTACGGATGGTCCACACGAAACCCCTCGATCCGATCAGTCCTCCACGGGAGTGCTAGCTCGTGCAGTTGGCTTCTGATGGCAGATCTAACTTGAACTCTTTCTTCGATCACTTTGAATCTTTTTGATATCGAAGATGGATCAGAGATGGATACTAGATGATGAAGAAAATTTAGATGAAGACTCTATTCTCTTTGATTTTTTTCTCACCCAAAAACCTAGAACAGTTCTAGGTCTCTCACCCAAGAGGAGAACGGTCTCCTCTTTTGTTCACTCCAAGGAGGAAGGAAACCCATCCAATCCTCACATCCCAAAGAAGTGTTTTTGACTCTCTTTCTCTCTAGTATCTCATGGTGAAGAGCTCTCTTTGTTTGGCATACAAAATTATGGTCTTTTTATGGTTGTCATACAAACCAGATAAAACAGGATAAGGGCTGAATTTTGTTGCAATTCAAACTCTTTTCAATTTCAATTCAACTTCAACTTTTTCTCACCCTTATCTAACTTAAAGAAAGACTTATAAAAAAAAATTAGATATAAAAATAAGTTAGAAAGAGCTTCTTTTCTTGTACACAATATACCCCTTCAAAAGCAGCCAACATGTGGAAGGATACGGATAAGGTTTTAAGTTGAAATTCAAACTAATTTAAATTAAAATCAAAATCAACCAATTTCTATCCTTAATGAGGAACAAAAGAAAGATTATATTTTAGTTTTCTCATGTACAAACTAATTTTGTGCAGTGACAAAAAGTGTAAGATAATTTAGGTGGTGCAAGGGATAGAGTCCTACTCATTTGGGACTCTAGGGTTTAACGAATTGGATTTCTTTCAAATCCAATCCAATTAGACCCAAATAAAATATGATGAATTTAATCTAATTAGACTCTTATAATATCAATTAAATTTAATCAAATCAATAAATTAATTGAGCCATAGATCTGATCAAATCAAGATCATTTCTCTCTAACCTATTAGATCATCTCATAATCTAATCAGACTTGACCTGATTGAATTAAATTCAATTAGACTTGATCCAGACTTTAATGCTCAATCAAATTGTGCTAATTAGTGATCAAATCACTAATTAATTCTCTATTAAAGATAGAGTCCAAGTCTAGTGTGACTCTGCTCTAGAGTTCCCATCCAGTGGGACTCTTCAGCAGAGTCTCCATCTAGTGGGACTCTTAAGCAGAGTCCCCATCAAGTGAGACTCTTCACCAGATTCTTCGTTGATTAAGACTCTTCAGATTAGTCATATGATCAGAGAAAAATTTCTACTGTGTGTGATCCCATAGGTTCGAACCTAAGCCGGTAGCACAGGATCTGATTTCTATACCAATCGGAGTAACCTTGTAGCAATGGTACCAGACATCCAGATAGGCCGAATATATGCTAAGCAACACTCAAGAACCTATTTGAATATAGTTACCGTATAATTCATCTCTTTGACCCAAATGCTCAAGATGACCTAGGGTTTAACTGCCAACCCTGATATGGTTATCAAATTGTATTTCAATTTTTAAAATCCATCACATGGATTATCCCAGCCAAGATTTTGCTGAATTCAAATACACTGATACATTAACTCCTACTTATTCAGAGGGATCAATTTTATCTTTACTCACACACCGACTTTACAAGTACTTGACTATGCCCAAAAATCTTTCATTGCTGAATTAAAAATTCAGGTAGTCCGGCACCAAAGCATAGTAAGTTGCTTGCAAGTCACCGTGGTGATCTCAAATCAGAGGGACACTTATACCTATATCCCTTCAGAGTGACTCTTGATAGCAGAGTACTCCGAAGTTGGTCACATTCAGTGAAATATACTCTTATGTTCACCTGCATGTCATACCAGCATCTCCATGCTTTTTGGTTAAGAGGACAACCAATCTATATGGCACACAACGACCTATACTTGATATATTTATCGTCCTAGTAATAGCATATCATTTGATCGTAAACTTATTTAAGGACTAAATGATATATCCTCCTATATTGAATCAAATAGTCTTAAAGATTTCATCACATAACACGAGTTCAAAATGAGATGTACACAATGATGAAAAATCAAATAATATTTATTAATTCAATAATTCATATACCATTACAATGATAAGCACAACCGTCAACAGATTGATGATTAGCTTTGGGATATAATTTCCAACATGCTGCACATCGACAGAGCATCTAATGTGCAAGGTAGTGGAGTTGGTCTCATCCTCATAAATTTTAAGGGTGTAGTTACTGAATATGCCCTTCGATTCAACTTCAAAGTCTCAAATAATCAAGCCGAATATGAAGCACTCTTAGCTGGTTTGAAGATAGCCAAAGAATCGAAAATCGATAATCTGAAGGTCTTTACCGACTCACAACTGATTACTGGATAGGTCAAGGATGAATTTGAGGCCCGAGATCCCATTATAATGAAGTACCTTCAGAAGGTGAAAGATTTTATATCAACCTTGAAATATTTCGAGATCTTTCACATTCTGAGAACCAAAAATGCTCAAGCCGACATACTTTCATGACTGGCTACTACGACTTACAACTCGCTGGGTCGGATATTCATTGAATACCTCAAACAGTCGAATATCGACAAAGCTGAGGAAGTATTGCAACTCACCGTTGAACCAAACTGGATGGATCCGATTATCCAATACTTGACCGATGGGATTCTTCCTGTAGCTCCCTCAGAAGCCAAACGACTCCGATGGACGGCCTCTCAATATGTAATGATGAATGGATATCTCTACAAAAGGTCGTTCTCTCTTCATTTACTAAAATGCTTGGGACCAATAGATGCCGACAATGCATTTAGAGAAGTACATGAAGGATTTATGAAAATCACTTGGGGGGAAGTCTTTAGCTTATAAAGTCCTGCGATAAGGATACTATTGGCCCACCATGAAAAAAGATATGGCTGAATTTGTCCGAAGATGTGAACCATGTCAAAAATATATAAATATACAACATCAATTGGCTAGTCAGCTGACATTGATTGTGACACCATGGCCCTTTGGACAATGGAGAATTGACATACTTGGTCCTTTTCCCCCAACATCTGGTCAGAAAAAATTCATAATGATCGCTATCGACATTTCACCAAATGGGTAGAAGTTGAACCTTTGACACAAATCACTGAAAGTAAGATGGAAGACTTCATTCAGAAATCCATCATTTACAGATTCAATCTGCCGCACACCATCATTATCGATAATGGTCGATAATTCGACAATCAAAATTTCAAAGAGTTCTGTGCCAAATTTTATATTATGCACAAACTCACATCAGTCGGCCATCCATATTCAAATGAAGACATAGAGGTAACCAACCGAACAATCCTGCATGGGCTCAAAATTTGACTGAATAAAGCCAAAGACCTCTTAGTAGAAGAGCTGTATTCGATCTTATGGACATACCGAACAACTCTTCGTATACCGACTGGAGAGTCTCCCTTTAATTTAGCTTATGAGACAGAAGTAATGATCTCACTTGAAATCGAATTGCCATCAACAAGGGTGGAACAATATAGTGAGCCAAGCAATTTCAAATGTCGAAGAGCCAACTTAGACCTCCTTCCAGAGCTCCAACAGCAAGCTCAAGTTTGGATGGTTGCATATCGATGAAGGATAGTCCGATATTATAATGCAAGAGTCAAGCCGAAGATCTTTCAACCAGGAGATTTGGTCCTAAGAAAAATAAAAATCTTAAAACCTTTGGATCAAGAAAAGCTGTCTCCGAATTGGGAAGGACCTTACAAATTATCTTAAACACTTAGACCGGACGCATATCGGATAGAAACCCTTGAATGGTTGGCAATTCTCTGAACATGAAATGCCGACAATCTAAAGATGTATTACCAATAAAGTTGCTTATGTATATATTGTTCAGAATATAATACAAAATTTTAGAATTAAAAGCCTTGGTCAACCTTTTATCGACCATCAACTATATGTCGGCTTTCACTGTAAAAGCCAGAGAAGCAACTGTCTCAATGTCGACTACATATTGTCTGTGGTTTTCCACTGTAAAAATTGACATCAAGTACATAGGCTTTCACTACAAAAGCCATATCACCGACTATATCCTGATATTCAATGTCGGCTTTCCACTGTAAAAATCGATTGTAGTCGAAAGACTAATATGCCGACTTAGTCCTAACTAAGCAGAATAAAATGTCAATACGATCAAGATCGAATTGAAATTATACCGACTTGGCTATGGCCAGTCGAAGGATATTCGACTTGCCATCGATTATCAGATGATCTGACGTATAGACCCGACCAAGAGTCAGGTATAGGATATTCAACTTACCATCGTTATCCTAACTCATTACGTCAACTATGACTAACGGATGTTTCTACAAGTCTTATTGAACATTCGGTTCATCGATTAATGTTTGATGGCTGCTTTATATTGCAGACATTACAGACTTGACATTGCAAACAAGCAAAACAAACATTTAAACTTGAAAGAAAAATTCTTTCTATTCATGATCAAAAATAGATTACAAAATTAGATCGAAATCTGATTACAGATATTTGATTACAAAAAGAAAAACAAAATACATCGATTAAGATTCATCGCCAGCCCTATCCCTTTGCTCTGGTGTAGAGTTGGCGACTGGAACAACTTCAGGCATGGTCGGTGTTCCACCTTGAGTCAGTGCAGCTTCTTTTTCAGCAGCCACATCTTTCGACCTTGGAGGGACGATGCTGTTCAAGTCAAGGTTTAGGTATAATTTTTTGATCGCATCCCAGTCGTCTTCATATCTGATGCAGTACGAAGCAAAGCCACCTTCAAGGATCTCCTCTTTGAATTCTTCCAAACTCCTGAAGTCCTCGATTGCTTGACTCAGTGCCTCCCTTGCCGACTCTACCTCCACCTTCATCAAATCAGCATCGGCTCATGCAGAAGATAACTCCTCTTCGGCCAGTGCCAATCTTTTCAGACTGGCCCGATGTCAACCACATTCGGCTTCAAGCTCCATAATACATCCATCTCACTCCCGTCGAAGCCGATGGATCGACTGTTTCTTGCTCTTGACCCACAACTCAAGAGCTAAAATTTCCTTGCGAGCCAACTCAAGTTCAACTCTGAAAGAAGCTAGATTGTCAGCTAATCGAGAAACCTCCTCTTGAAGCTTGGCTTCCTACTCAGCTGCCGACCTAAGTTGTTCGAGAGCAGCCGCCTTCTCAGCATCAGCAACTACCACCTTATTCATCCACGACCGATGAAAATTGTTGAACTTCACGTAGCCAGCTTCCAAATCAAACATGTCATGGATCAGCTATAGACAGAAGATAAGTCAGATAAAAAAAAAGAAAAAGAAGAAGAAAAAAAACTTACCCTGATTATCATCGGGTAAAAGGATGAGAACATCTCAGCCACCGTCCAATTCCTCCAGTGCTCTCGATCAACCGGAAGAAGAGCATCTTGGCATAGTCACTTGGCCAATGTCAGATTGGCTAGGGCTGATTCATCAACAAGTACTTGAAGGTTGAAGTGAACCATGTGGCCCTTCTACGCTGCATCTTTCGTCGAAGTCATCGGAGCTTTCTCTCGATCCTTTTTCGGTGGCCCCATGTTCGAAAGTGAGGGGAAGCTTGAACTCGACTGTGCCCCAGCTGAAGAAGCAACTGATGCAGCTGCAGATTGTTCGGGTCCTCCGACCTCAGCCCGAACCTCTTCAGTTGGTAGAACTACTGATGCTTCATCGATAGTTCCTCTCGCCGCCCTTTCTTCTGACGGCATGGCAGGAAGCACTGTTAGGGCCAACAGTGTCAAGATCGGCTTAGGAACCGATGTAGATGGTGCATCAGGTTCCTCGGTCGAAGCAATAATTGGTGCTGATGTTGAAGCGATAGCTTGGTCAGCACCAAAACAGCACCTTGATTCCTCTTCGATGGTCGGGAAGGCCCAGCCTCGAATGTTGCCCTCTTTCTGACAACATGTTGATGAATATCGATGTTCGACACTTGTACCCTCGACTGCATGGCTGTAATTACAATAAAAGTTAGTACAACCCAACAAGCAAAAGAAGAATAAAGTCAGAAATGATCGACTATACTATACCTAGATGAATGGCCAAACTAAGGCCGGCATCATAAAGGACCTGTTCAGTCACAAACTCCTTCTGCGATGGGACCGCCATATCCTTCAACCAGTGAAAGTCCTTCCGATCACCGACCTCTACTCGACTGTTATCATTGGGACCGATTCTTGGATCACCCCAACGAGAAGGAAAACCCCAAGGAAGAGTAGAAGAAGCGAAAAAGAACTGGTTCTTCCATCCACAAATGGACGATAGAAGATCAGTAATGAAAGAAAGACCTTTTCGAGGATTGAAGAACCACCATCCTTGGGCTTTTAGATGAGGTCGAAGGACAAAGAAAGCATGAAAAAGAAAAGGACAAGGTTCAGTAGGCAACAACCGGTACAATAAGGCAAAATTAATTATCAGCCAGATCGAGTTCGATGCCAGCTGAGCAGGGCAAAGACCATAATAATCCAAAATATTTTAGATAGACTCCAAAATCGAAAATCGAAGATCCGTCCGAAGATCTTCGATATAAAAAGTCATCTGGCCCGAAGGAGGGATATTCACCCGACCATCGGCTCCAGGGGCAAAGAGTTGATATTGCTCCGGGATACAATACTGTTCCCAGAGCCACTCAATATTTGGCTTCGAAAGTGAAGAAGCCTCCACCTCCGGACCCGACTGGGACTCGTCCATCAGATTCTTCGACTGACCATCCCAAGAAGGAGAGGTCCTAGCCATAAGAAATGAAGACCAGAGAAGAACTCAAGAAAAAAATAAAAACTTGACCTGAAAGATGGGAACAAAGTCCAAAGATGCTGGGCCGATCTTCTGGCAGAGTCCCAGCACTAGAAAATAAAAAGTAGAACTTTGGCTAAAAGTGGCCCTATATATATAGGATCGCTCAACGGCCAAGATCGAAGCAGTCAAATTGAGATAGCGTCAGAAGTAGACATGTGGCAACATCTGAACCGACCATCAATCGGATGGTTCGATGCACCTGCACAAGATTAAGCCACGTCATCCTTATCCATGTGAATAGTTTCGACCTAATAACATTCGGACATGTGGCAAAATCTACTTGTCAGAATCATATCGTCTGACACCGAATCATCTTCTTGAAATGATGTCTGATACTGACATCTGTTACTGAATCATCTTATTAATACAGCAACTTAAAGACAACTCTATACCTATCAAAATGACAAAACAGTCGATCACCCATACCTCGAAAAAAGTGACTGCAGAATCGGGATTCGATATGACAAAAATAACTCCCTTCGTCCAATGTGATAAGTCATATGACAATATACATGTCATTTCACCTTGGACTTGAGAGTGGGGGGCAACTGTTGGAGTAAGTCAATCAACCTCCGACACAGATCAACCGACTCCCGACTTCGTCTCAACAATGATCGACTGACCGAATATACAACCCCGACTCTACATTGGCCGAATATGCGATTTTGACTCTCCATCGACTGATTGAGTAAATCACACCGACTTATGGTCAGTTGACCAACTAATATTCGACTACTATTAATCAACAACAGATGACTTAAACCATCGATATAACAGAACTAACTGATGGTCACTCATAGATTTTACAGACGTATGGTCGGCTAATCTGCTCAACATAACCTAACCATCATCGACTACATGTCATGGCTATTAAGGAGAATTAATGACCCATTAACTCCACATTTATGGCTTGATAATTTAGCACCATAAAAAATGAGACCATGTGCTCGACGGTTACATCAAAATTATCTATAAAAGGGGGATAAGTTAACAGTATTGGTAGGCTACTTCTAGCCAGAGCTCTGCTACTCTTGATATTAAAATCTACTATTCACCAATTTCTTTTCTGATTTAAGCATTGGAGGGTCTCTACCGGACACCACTCCGATTTGTGAGGATGTTGTTTTACAGGTGCTCATCACCGACGATAGGCGACAGGAAGTTGGCCGCAATAGATTTCACTTACATATTTTTATTAAAATACTTAAGCATGTTATGTGTACTTGTATTATAGGAATCATATGACCAGATTATGCATAGAAAGTATGGTGAAGACTCAACGACCCAACCTCATTTTGATGTTGATTCTTGGGTGGAGGCGGCTGGACCATGCATAAAGGATAGAATATTTAGATTGAGTCAGCATACATTTGTTTCTAGCAGTCCGTCATCTGTAGGTGCATCTTGTACGGTAATCTTGAATCAAACAAGACAGTCTGACGATCCATTGGCTCAAAAAATGCATCAGCTCAAGAATGATGTATAGATGATAAGCAATGGTTTGGAGATGGTATAGCAAATCCTTCAGGCTACGACCACTTTACATCCATCACCGATGCTATCATCCTCTGCATCTAAGCATCTTGGATCTTCAAAAGAAATCCTACTGCAGTTCCTTCGATTCCTTAGTCTACACCATGGAATTGGCCAAGTACTTGATGGACTGTTCCTTTTGGTTGGATACACTTGCCAATGAATACACAGCATACTCCTATGGCACCATCTTCAACTCCACAAGAGGTAAGAAAAAATGTCACTTATTTTTTCTTTACTTGTGCATTTCTTTATCCTTTCTTTATTTCTTAATGTATTATGTTAGGCATCTACTTCGAAGCATCATGCATCGGAGGGCGATAGAGATGCACAAAACATCGGTGGTGGCGATATGCACCTAGGAACTCCATAGTCCTCATTTCTTAGTATCCTTTATTTTATGTATAAGAACCTTGTTCGGTATATGTACTTTATATATGGGTATGATACGCACTTTATGTATTTATTATTTATCTTGATACTATGTGTACTTTATGCATGCTTTGATATACTATGCATACTTTATAATATATGTACCTTATTGATTTCTTGGTGTTATTGAATGAAGAATTGGTATTATTGTTGGATGGCTTGAAATGATTATTGTTGTTGTTAGATGTATAGCAGGTATATATAAATATTATATTTCAAAAAATATAATCAAAAAAATTATAAAAAATAGTAATTTAGCAATGGATTAGCAACAGAAACAAATTTTAGAATTCATGAATTAGCAACGAATTTATAATACATTAGCAATGGATATTTGAATTTTGTGCAATGGCTTAGAAATGAAATTACAACGAAGTATTAAAACTTTAGCAATGCAATAGAAATAGATTTGCAATGACATCCAAAAATTTAACAACAGAATAGAAATGGAGTTACAATAGAACACTAAAATTTTAGCAACTGAATAGAAATAGATTTGCAATAGAATACTAAAATAATAACAACGGTTATACAATGGAATAGCAATGGACAAGCAATAAAAATTTAAAAGCTTAACAATAGATTAGCATCTGATTTACAATAAACAATTTATATAAATTATTTGGTTCACAAACTCGTTATTCAAAAATGAGCAATGGAATAATTCTATTACTATTTCATTGCTAAAAAAATTTAGCAATGGATATTAGTTCCGTTGCTAATTAGCTACAAGAAATTTAATGACACAAGCAAATCCGTTGCTAAATAGTTTAGCAACTGATTAGCAACAGATTTTGTCCGTTGTTAAGTAGCCTTTTTTTGGTAGTGTTATTTTATTTAATTTAAATTTTTCAAGGTATGATATAGGAAACTAAGGTAACTTACTGAATTTGAAATAACACTTATGCTCATGTAAATTAAAATGATACTAAGACTAATGAGGACATAAAGATCAATGTATCAAACACTCAAATTATGAAATGAAGTCATAGCAACCATTGAAAGAATCATCAAAATCAATCAGTTATTCTAAACCAATTCATCAAATAATGATGGTATGATGTAAGAAAGGTTTATCTTTTACCAAAATATTACCACCTATCAATTTTAAGTCCAATGCATCTATTTCCAAGAATTAACTCTTTTCATGCCCTTGGATGCTTGGTATACCTGCAAAATTATTTCATAAATTTTAGTACCCAAGCCATCTTGGGTCCATTGGGGTTAGAGCATATGGTTCCTTTTGGAACCTAAATTTGCTTTATCAAAGTATGATCATTTTTTCTGATATTGCATTCTAAAATTTTTTGGCCTACTTAGTTACATTTGAAACGAATTATGGAATCATTTTTATTTGAAGCTCTTGTAAACATATTTTTAACATGTTGCTATTTTCTTGAAGAATTAAAATTAATTTTTGCTTTATTGAAAATAGTATTTTTAAGTATTCAAAATCAATTAAAGCTTTTGTGAACTATTTGTAAACTTTTCAAGTATTGACTTCAATACATCAAGCTCTTTTCTTAGTTTGACATTTTCTCCCACAAGAGATTTTTCAAATTTTAGAAAATTTTCTTTCTCCTTAATCAAAGAGTTAATTTCTTTCAAAAGAGTTTCTTTTTCAATCAAAAGTTTATTCTTTTCTTCAGCTAATATTTTTTTTCTTTCAAGAGATCTTCTTTTTCAATCAAAAACATGTACTTCTCTTCAGCCAAAAAATATATTAGGTTTTTTATTTCTTTTTTTCAGCTTTATCTTTTTGTATTCATCCATTAGGTCACTAAAGGTTTTAAACAATTATTCAAAAGAAAATTTGAAAGAGTTTTTAAGGAATACCTCATCGTTGTTAGCCATGAGGTAAGGATTTGCGATGCAATCCTCTTTTTCAGTGTTTCTTTCCTTAATCAATATTTTCTTTTTCTTTTATTTTCTCTTCTTCTTCTTCTTTTCATCTTCATGAGCCATGAGCATGCTATTAGAAAATGCTATGGTTTCGTACGTATAGTTTAAATTTTTTTAAAAATTTATGCAGCAAAAGTAAATAAATTAAAATATTATTAATTTAAAATATATATCAGATCTTATCTGAAAATCATACTTAAGATCTTAACATGAACATACTACCTTGATCTAAAATCTGAAAAGAAAATCAAATGTTAGCAAAATAAAATTGGAGGTCAGATCTTCATACTTTTGAATCCTGCGGATGTCTGGGGTTCCGATCGGAACTGTGCACGTGTCCAACCTCTACTGATATCCACATGAAAATACCTGATCAGAGCATCGAGATCGATATGCTATCACCTTGTAGATCTCACTCCTCAGCCATGGATCTACATCTCTTCTTCTAGATCTCGAAGAAGAAGATCGCTGTGCGAACTCCTTTGCGCAGATCCGTCAGGATCTGAACCAGATCACCAAGAAGGAAAGAAAAATCTTTTTTCTTCTCTTCTTCTCTCTTTTTTTCTCTCTTAGATCTGATCAACATCAGATCGTAGGCATGGAGATGTTAGGAAGAAAGAAGTGTGGGTGTTGAGATGGTTTTGACATCCTAAAGAAGCCTTTTTCTACTTCACGCCAATAACTCACGCCCCCTTTATTTTTTATCACACAGCTCCTTGTAATCCCATGCCTAACCTCTTCTAAATGCCCTAATGGATCAAATCTTATTTGATCTTAGGCATTCAAATCCAAAGGGAGGGATTAGATGCGTTGAGATTAGGGTGTGCGGTAAGAAAGGAAACTCCCATCTAAAATAGCGTACGCCCCTTCTCTTCCCAAAATTTTGTCACACAAAATTAAGGTCCAAAAATCTTTCTCTTTAGACATTATCTCCTTCTTAGTTTGAATCAAATTCAAATAGAAAGAGAGAACAAAATAAGAAAAGATGCATATAGAGGAGGGGTGCCCTATTTCTTTCATGCACGTGAACGTGCATCTCTCCTTTTCCCAATTTTTTTTGTCACACAAAAAATTAACTCCCATACCCATTTTGATAAGAATTTGATCTTTTTTCCAATTAAATTAAAATAAAAAAAAATTAGTAAGAAAAAGAATCCCAGATAAGATAGGGCGCCAACTATTGGCGGCCCTCCCCTTCACGTGTGCAAAAATGAAGGGGGTGCATCTTCACACACTTACTCTCCTTATCTATGTGAAAATTGGAGAGAGAGTTTCAAAAAACTTGAGCTCTATGAGTCATGGTTTATCTGGTTCAAATTTGATCTCAATCAGGTTCAAATCGAGTCTGAATCAAGTCAAATTCGAAAGGCTATCAAGCCTGATCCAATCAAGCTTGAAATCCAAATCTGATTTGGATAATTGAACCTAATTAATATTAAATTAAATTAAGTTTAATTAAATTAAATCTAATTTTAAATTAATTAAGACTTAATCTATAATTTAATCAGTCTCAATAAAATTATAACATTTGCAATTAAGTCTCCATATTAACAATTTGCAGCTGCCAAAACTATAACGCTTACAAATTGTAGTTTCTAAAATTCAAACTATCAATCCGATTGATAATTTGAATATGATCCAAGCCATTGATCAGGTCATGCTCTCTTTGTGTGTGACCTCTTAGGTTCTATTCTGTCTGGTAGTGAGATATACTGTGATCTCTATCACAGTATCATCGAAACTCCTTTCGATGGGCTGAAACAATTCCAACTCATCTCAACAAGGATCATTGATCTGAAAATGATCCTAATGAGTTCTCACGATCCATCAGTAATGTTTAACAGTATGTAGTAGTAACCTAGTAGAATAAAAAAGATAAACCCCTAGGTATATTTATCGTATGATACAATCTCTCTATCGTGAGCCCCAACTATATGGAGGTCATGGAGAACTCGTCAAACCCTATCATCAGTCATATGCTAGATTGACTCGACTCGAGTTCATCTGTGAATCCTGTGAAAACTCTTTTCCAGTATTCATATTTACTCTGGTCAAAAATTTTTTGATCTCAGTCTTGTGAATCGCATAGGACTTCTCCTTTTCTACTAAGGTCGATAGATTTCATCTAGGTGCATCCTACTCCAAACAGCAAATCTGAACCTATAATAGCCAATATACACAGTAAGGATTCGAATGGTGTTGCCCAGCTATGCAATCCAAGAGGAGGGGTGAATTGAGTTTCTAAAAATTTAAACTTAACTTACAACTATGAAGATTATTTAACAATGAGCAAGATAATATAGAGAGTGTAATTTATGCAAGGGTAATAGTTGGATGCTAGAATGTAAGAGAATGAAGAAGTTTGAAAGGAGAGCAATTAAGCACAACATAAACAAGAAAATTTATAGTGGTTCGATGCCAACCTTGCACCTACATCCACTCTCCAAGCTCCTACTTGAAAATTCTAATCCACTAAACTATATTCAACCTGAATACGCTCATCGAAATCTCTAACTCTAGCTATCCCAAGCTAGACCACTTATTTTTCGGATATAATCCAACCCAATACAATCCGATTCAAGGTTCGGATCAACCTTCCCACATTTTGGAACCCTTTCAAAACAAAAACAATAACTCAAAAAGAGTATTACAGTTAATTACACAGAAATACAGATGAAGCTCTTTTAATGAGCGAATAAAGCTTTAAATACACTTTACACAATTAGAACGAAGCTCTTTCAAATTTCTTCAAGGTGGTTGGAGACTTAAATGAACTCTTGAGGAATTGGTGAACTTGAAATAAACGCTTCTTGAACTCTTTTTATGGGCTCTTGCTTAGGGTTGACAAGAAGGCTTGAAGAACCTTTTTCAAATCTCTCTCCTTTTGATTCCCTCCTTTAAGTCCCTTTATGTAACTTCAAATAATGGTGGAGAGTAATTTGGATTGAAATAGAACCGTTAGAGCACATTAAATGAGCATTAAATGCAATTAAAATGGGTTAAAAACTAGCCGTTGTGGAACTTTTCCGTCACAGGGGTCGACTCATGCTCATGGGTCGACTCATGGGGTCGACCTCTATGAAAAATAATAAAAAATAACTGTTCTATAATTTTGTCCTACAAAATAGCAGAGGTCGACTCATAGGGTCGACTCATGCTAGGGGGTCGACCCATGGGGTCGACTCACAGGGTGTGCCAGCCAAAAATTTTTGCATACCGTTCAGCCCTTTAAGCCATGAGTCAACTCATGGGGTCGACTCAAAAATAGAAACCTGATTTTCTTATAAAATATACTTCCAAAAATATTGAAATTTCCTCCAATAGATTGCACATCTTTTGTTCTTGCTCTTGAGGCTTCTGAATCAGATCTTAATAAAATTATGATTTTGCCTCTGAAATGCAATAAGTCTTTTTTCAAGCCAAAATCATTAGTAACCCCCTCAAATACTTTGTAATCATCAAAATCAATTCAAGGAGCAACAATCTCTCCCTTTTTTATGATGATAAAACACTTGAGCAAAAGCATATATAGAGTATTGAATATGAATTTCAAACTTATGAAGATGCATCACTTAAATATTACAGTCAAGTATTGGAACGAAATGCATCATAAGTAGTTTAAAGATAAATTTAAAATTTACCAAAAAGTGCATATGCTTGGAAAGAAAAGCTGATTTTGATTCTTTGGCATATGACACAAGTTTCCATTTGCTTAACAATTTACTTATTGCTTATTCTTTATTTACTGCTTATATCTCAATCTTGATTTATTGCTTATTGTTAAATCTTTATTGCTCTTATTGCTCAATCTTGATTTCGATTCTTATACCATCTCCCCCTTTTTGACAGCATCAATTGAGATTCTCTACTTCCCTTTTTAAAGGACATATTTCCTCTATTCTTTCTTTTTGATGGGATCAATTTTACTTCTTTAGCTTCCTTCTTTGATTTCTTGTTTCTTTATTGCTTATTATTTTACTCCCTCTTAATATAGCAAACGTAAAAGATATACCAATTTGCTCATTTAAAAGATATTGCTATTCAAGTGTTTCACAGCACAAATCTCATAATTAAAAGTAATTTAATTTGATCACATTCAAAGACATTCATTGAAGGTCAAAGTATCTATATATATATATTCAAAAAGTGACTGAATACATAAGTATTTCAATATATATGAGTCAACTTAGAGTACAAAATTCATGGATAGAAACTATCCAAGAGCCAATCAGTCAACATTACATTATATGGCCCACAAGATAGATCCTAGACAAAAACTAAAGAAAGGACAGACTACACTGGATCTAATAGATATCATGGCTGGATGGATCGGAGTCTGATGAATCAGAGATGGGGTGAGGAGATGAAGGATCATGTCCACGAGCTCGACCTCGACTGTGTCTACCTCTGCCACGGGTAGAGGTGCCAGCACGAGTGGAGGGGTGAGAAGATCCTGAAGACTGAGAAGCAAAGGACTGAGCTACAAGTGAGAGTCTGATGGTCTCCAGAAGGTTCAAAGCTCTCGAAACAGATTGTAGCAGTGCAGTGAACTGAGTGGAAGCATGTTCACTAGAACCCCTGATCTCTCTCCTCAGAAAGTCAAAACTACTCTCTAAGACTCCTCGCAGTCTGGCTGCCTCTGCAGATAGGTCTGAGACCTCAGTGATGTCCTCATGAAGCTATGGATGGGTTAGAGCTAACACTTACCTCTGCAAGTCAAATACTCTACCAATCAATCTCACTATACAACCCTCAAGCTGCTCAATGCGTACTGACTGATCTGAAATCATCTAAAAAATAGTGGAGATGTAAGGGATCAGTATCTGATCAGATACATCGTGAGATGTCGATCCCTGAGCAAAAGCTGAAGTGCCCATCTGATGAGATAGTATGGAAGCTACATGCTGAGATATCATCTCTATCTGATCATCAGCCAATCTGATCTCAGAAGGATGTGCTCTGCTGTCCGGCTGCTGAACTGAAGTATGCCTCCTCGCAGACTCTGACGGCCCAGCCTTGTGGTCAGAAACAAACTGAATATCTGGAGATACAGCCCTATGATCACGGAGGGGTGAGGATGGTCCTTCCTCCTCTGCTCTGTCCTCAGCTCTCTCTTCTACACCTTTTGTCCAACCACCATCAGTTTTGAAAAATTTCATGCGATGCAAAGTATGGTGGTTGATAGTGTCAGAGTGAGATAGCTTAGCTACTGCCTCCCCCTCAAAGCTAACTCCAAACCTCCTAAATACTAAAGTGAGAGCCATACCAAAAGGCAAGTGTGCCTTGGACCTATTCAAGGTCTCTCTCATAGCCTCAAATATCAATGCCGGGAGGTTTAGGGGGGTTTGTGTAATCACATGATACATAATGCAAATATCCCGACCAGAGAGGAGATCATGTCTACCACTTCTAGAGAAAAATAACTTAGTTACCATGTGGTGTAGAAGCCTCATCTCAATGGAAAGAATCTTTGTCTCTAATTTGTTTAGGCTTCCAGTGAAGGATCTCCCTAGGATAACATTTATTCCTTCCACTTTAACTGGGAGCTCCATGTTGGTATACCCCTCACATGGTAAATGAAAAATCTATCCCAAAAGCATAGGATCTAGGCTAATGTCTACACCTTTCACTGTGGATTTTACTGTTTCATTGCTATATCCCAAATTCAGATAAAATTCTCTAATAAGATCTACATAAGTATTTTCTTTTAGGGAGCAGTAGAATTCCCAACTTTGGTCTTTGATTTTTTATCCGATAGAGAACCCTTCTTTTTCAAAAAATCTGAAATCAATATTTTTGTCGGGCTCTACCTTCCTATCGGAGAGGGGAACCTTACTAGGGCTGATTGGTGATCGGGTTGTAGCTGGAGCTGATGCAGGAGCAGGGTTTGAAGCAGAAGTGGTCTCAGTTGCTTGTCTCTTCTGGTGTACACTTTCCTCCAACCCGTGAACTGATTTCCTCCTCTGTGGAAGCTTCATCTTGGGAGCCATTTGCACAGGTAGGACTAGCAAGGAACTTAGAAGAGCAAATGTGAGAGAGAGATGAAGGGTTTTAGTGGAAAGATAAGGATTTTGGAGAAGTGGAGTGCTGATTTGGAGAAGACGGGTAGAGTCTAGGGTAAGCTCAACTTGCTCCAAATGAAGAAGGAAAAAGGGAGGAACTTGGTTCCAAGAGGATGATTTAGAGGGTGAGAGATGGTGGGAGAAGAGTTTTGGAAAAAAACTTGGGTTTGAGGAAGAAGAGAGGGAGTCTTTTGGCTTGATGGAAGGAAGAAGACGGAGAGTTGGGTCGGCTCAAGGGAGGATTTCCAACAAAAAGAAAGCGCTCGAAGGATTTAGTCAATATTACAAGTTTACCCTAGGATCGACCCTGGGGTCAACTCATGGCATAGAGAAATTCAGAAAAATGATGAAATAATTTTAAAAAAATTGAAACATTAGGAGAAGGATGTTTACCCAAAAATTGATTATAAGAATGATAATTTTAGGCTTTTGAGCTCAAAAGAAAAGATGAGAATTAAGCTAAAAAGATTTTTGGTGGTGATACCTTGAAATCAGAGAGATACTTAAACAGATGGATCAAGGATTCCTAGTTCTCTTTTAATTTCACAAAATCTATCTTCACTTAAGGCCTTGGTAAAGATGTCAGCTAATTATTTTTCAGCACAAACATAGTCAAGAATTCTGTCTTTATTTTGGACATGTTCTCTTATGAAATGATGCCTGATTTCAATATATTTTGACCTAGAATGTTGAATTGGATTTTTAGTGAGATTTATGGCACTAGTGTTATCACATTTTATGGAAGTTTCATTGAGTTTGATACCAAAGTCTTCGAGTTGTTGCTTAATCCACAAGATTTGAGCATAACAACTTTTGGCTACAATGTATTCGGCCTCGGTCATAGACAGTGCTACCGAATTTTGTTTCTTGCTAAACTAAGAGATTAGGTTAACTCCAAAAAATTGGCAAGTTTCACTAGTACTTTTTTTATCTAATTTACATCCAGCAAAATCGATATCTGAATATCCTATTAAGTCAATTAGTGAGTCCTTAGAATACCATAATCTTAGAGTTTGTATACCATTTAAATATCTAAGGATTCTTTTAACTGCATTCAAGAGTGATTCTTTTGGGTTTGATTGAAAATGAGCACACAGGCAAACACTAAACATAATATTAGGTCTACTAGCAGTTAAATATAATAGAGAATCAATCATGTCTCTATAAAATTTTAAGTCTACACCTTTACCTTCTTCGTCCTTGTCAAGCTTACATGTTGGGCTCATGGGTGTGCCAATCAGTTTGGAGTTTTCCATTCCAAATTTTTTGAGTAATTCTCTTGTGTACTTGCTTCGGGTGATGGAGATTCTTTCCTTTGATTGTTTGATTTAGAGTCTGAGAAAGAATATAAATTTTTCCATCATGCTCATCTCGAACTCCCCTTGCATGAGCTTTGCAAAATCTTGACAAAGTGTTTCATTAGTAGACCCAAAAATAATATCATCGACATATATTTGTATCACTAATATATCATCTTGACTTCTTTTAATGAAAATGATTGTGTCTACATTTCCTCTTGAAAAATTATTACTGAGTAGAAATTTGCTTACCCTTTCATACCAAGTCCTGGATGCTTGTTTCAAACCATATAGAGCTTTATTTAATTTAAAAACATGATTAAGAAAAGCATGATTTTCAAAACCTGGAGGTTGTTCTACATAAACTTTTTCAGCAATATATCCATTTAAAAAAGTACTTTTGACATCCATTTAGAATAATTTAAATTTTATAAAGCAAGCATATGCAAGTAGAAGTCTAATTGCCTCTAATCTAGCAATAGGTGCAAAGGTCTCATCAAAATCAATTCCTTCTTCTTGATTATAATCTTTTGCAACCAATCTTGCTTTATTTCTTATTACATTTTCATGTTCATCCAATTTATTCCTATATACCCATTTTGTGCCAATTATTGAATAATTTTTAGGTCTTGATACTAAGGTCCATACATTATTTCTTTCAAATTGATTAAGTTCTTCTTACATTGCATTAATCCAATTATAATCTTTTTCAGCTTCATCTATAGTTTTAGGTTCAAGATGAGAGACAAAAGTAAAATAATTGAATACATCTTTAAGTGAAGAACGAGTTCTTACACCATGTGTAGGATCACTAATGATTAGTTTCTTGGGGTGATTGTGATCATACCTCCATTCCTTGGGTAGATTATTTGTACCTTGAGGTTGTTCCTATTGTTCTTGACCTTCCTCTTCCTATTTGTCTTCATGTTCTTCATCATCTTGAATTATTGAATCTTTTAGAGTGTCTCCTTTATCCCTTCTATAAGAGGATCTGCATCATCAAAACCTTCATTCTTCCTTGAAGGAAGATCGTTAGTTTCATCAAAGACAACATGTATTGACTCCTCTACTACTAAGGTTCTTTTGTTGAAAACTCTAAAGACTTTACTAGAAGAGGAGTAACAAAGAAAGATCGCTTCATCGAATTTTGCATCAAATTTTCCTAGTCTTTCTTTACCATTATTTAACACAAAACATCGGTAACCAAAAATATGAAAATATGCAATGTTTGGTTTTCTTCCTTTCCAAAACTCATAGAGAGTTTTCTTTAAAATTTGTCTAATTAAAGCACGATTTAATATGTAACATGCCGTGTTAATTACTTCCGCCCAAAAGTATCTTGGAAGGTTGCTTTCACATAGCATGGTACAGTCCATTTCTTCAAGAGTTCTATTTTTTTTTTCTACTATCCCATTTTGTTGGAGTATCCTAGGTGCCGAAAAGTTATGGTATATTCTTTTTTCATCACAAAACTTTTCAAAATCTTGGTTTTTAAATTCGGTTTCATGATCACTTCGAATATTTTGAATTGAAAAACCTTTCTCATTTGTGACTTTTCGATAAAATTTAGAGAAAACTTGAAAAGTTTCATCCTTGTGTGCCAAAAAGAAAACCCATGTAAAATAAGAGAAATCATCAATAATTATAAAACCATATCGTTTTTCTCCTAGACTAGTAGTCCTAATAGGTACAAATAAATCTATGTGCAATAATTCTAATGGCCTAGTAGTTGAAACAATATTTTTAGATTTGAATGAAACTCTTGTTTGTTTACCTAGTTGGCATGCATCACAAATTCTATCTTTTTCAAAGTTCAATTTGGGTAAACCAATAACCAATTCTTTCTTAATGAGTTTTGAAAGTGAATGCATGCTAATATGTGCAAGCCTACGATGCCAAAGCCAACTAGTCTCATTAATCTTGACATTCAAGGATATTAGGCATTGCATATTTATTTTAGATAGATCATTCAAATCTACCATATAAATATTGCCATGTCTATGCCCAACAAATTTAATGCCTTCTTAACAAGACTAGTTACAATGCAAACAGAAGATTCAAAAATAACTTTATATCTTTTGTCACAAAATTGACTGATGCTTAATAAATTATGTTTTAAATCATCTATTAATAAAATATTTTCAATATACTTGGAGGGAGTGATATCAATATTACCTATACCGATGATCTTTCCTTTACCATTGTCTCTAAAGGTGACCGTCCCTCCATTTTTAGCATCAAGTGTGATGAATTGAGATTCATCACCAGTCATGTGTCTCGAGCATCTACTATCAAGATAGCATTTTCGGTTTGCTCCTTGGGATGCTAGACACAGTTGCAAGCAAAAGTCAAGTTTTTACTTTAGGTACCCAAGCTTTCTTGGGTCATTTTTGGTTAGTCACAATGGTTCCTTTTGGAACCCATATTTTCTTTGCATTAAAATTTATGGATTTGTTAGAGAGACAAGTATATGACTTGTGATCTATTCTACCATATTTGAAGCAAGTAATATTTGAGAACTTGTTGTTTGAAGAGTTTATATATATATTTTTTAAAAATTTTTGTTTCTTGAAGGGGTTGTAACCAAGACCAGCCTTATCATAAATGGCCTTTTAATTTTCAAGAATCATATTAAGTTTATTAGAACTTAAGGTAAATTTTTCAACTATTGATTTTAGCTTGGCAATTTCATTCTTTAAGTTCAAATTTTCTTGAAATAGGATAGATTTTTCATTTGAAATGCACTCATTTTATTCTAGTAAAGATTGATTCTTTGATTTTAACTCTTTGTTCTTTACCCCTAGCTTCTTTAGTTCATCAATTCAATCATAAAAAGCTTCATGAAGTTCTTCAAAGGTAAAGTCAATAGGAGTTGTAGAATTTACCTCATTTTCATGTGCCATGAGGCACAAGTTGGCTTGTTCATTTGAGTCTTCTTTTTCGGAGCTTGACTCATCACTTCCACTCCAAGTAGCCATCATGGCCTTCTTCTTGTACTTCTTGGGACCCTTCTTCAGTTGTGGGCATTCAGACTTAAAGTGTCTCGATTTCTTGCATCCGTAGCAAATAAGAGGTTGGTCTTTATCCTTTTCTTTGCTATGTTCCCCTTTTGTGGGTGGCCTCTTCCTCATTCCTTATTTCCTTTTTCTCAAAAATTTCTTAAACCTTCTAGTAATGAGAGCCATTTCTTCATCCATCATCAGTTTCTTTATCAAGTTGAGCCATGGATTTGAGGGTGATTGTCCTCTTCTTTTTGACTTCTTCTTCTTGATGTTGTTTCATGCTCAGCTCATGTGTCATCAGTGATCCTAGAAGCTCTTCCAAGGATAGGATGTTCAGATCCTTGGCTTCTTGGATAGCGGTCACTTTGGCTTCCCAAGTTCTTGGTAAGGACCTAAGAATCTTTCTTACGAGATCACTGTTAGAATAAGACTTACCAAGACTTTTCAGACTATTTATAATATCAGTAAAATGAATAAACATTTCAGTTATAGATTCATCATGCTCCATTTTAAAAAGTTCATATTTATGCATGAGCATATTAATTTTGGATTCTTTCACTTGATTAGTTCTTTCATGAGTTACTTCTAATCTATCCCATATTTTTTTAGCAGACATGCATGTTGAAATATGATTAAATTCATTAGCATCTAGAGCACAATACAAAATATTCATGGCTTTAGCATTTAATTGAGCCATTTTCTTATCAATCTCATCCCATTCTTTTTCAGGTTTGGTTGACTCCACACCATCAATTATTGTAGTGGGTGGTGTGTGGTCCGTTTACTATGATACTCCACATATCATAGTCAAGTGATTGAATGAAGATTTTCATCCGAGCTTTCCAATAGGTATAGTTTGACCCATTAAAAAGTGGAGGTCGGTTAGTGGACTGCCCCTCGGCCAGAGAAGTGCCAACTTGAGTTGCCATAGATCTTTAGCTATTTGATGGTTAAATCAAAGTAGGGCTAGAGCACCGAGCTCTGATACCACTTGTTGTCCAGCTATGCAACCCAAGAGGGGGGGTGAATTGGATTTCTAAAAATTTAAACTTAACTTACAACTATGAAGATTATTTAACAATGAGCAAGATAAGTATAGAGAGTGTAATTTATGCAAGGATAATAGTTGGATGCTAGAATACAAGAGAATGAAGAAGTTTGAAAGGAGAGCAATTAAGTACAACACAAACAAGAAGATTTATAGTGGTTCGGTGCCAACCTTGCACCTACATCCACTCCCCAAGCTCCTACTTGGAAATTTCAATCTACTAAACTGTATTCAACCTGAATACACTCATCGGAACCTCTGACTCTAGCTATCCCAAGCTAGACCACTTATTTTTTGGGTACAAGCCAACCCAATACAATCCGATTCAAGATTCGGATCAACCTTTCCATATTTTGGAATCTTTCCAAAATAAAAATAATAATTCAAAAAGAGTATTACAGTTAATTACACAGAAATACAGATGAAGCTCCTTTAATGAGCGAATAAAGCTTTAATACACTTTACACAATTAGAAGGAAGCTCTTTCAAATTTTCTCAAGGTGGTTGGAGACTTAAATGAACTCTTGAGGAGTTGGTGAACTTGAAATAAACGCTTCTTGAACTCTTTTTGTGGGCTCTTGCTTAGGGTTGACAAGAAGGCTTGAAGAACCTTCTTCAAATCTCTCTCCTTTTGATTCCCTCCTTTAAGTCTCTTTATATAACTTCAAATAATGGTGGAGAGTAATCTGGACTGAAATAAAGCTGTTAGAGCATATTAAATAAGCATTAAATGCAATCAAAATGGATTAAAAACTAGCCATTGCAGAACTTTTCCATCACAAAGGTCGACTCATAGGGTCGACTCATGCTCATGGGTCGACTCATGGGGTCGACCTCTGTGAAAAATAGCAGAAAATGACTGTTCTGTAATTTTGGCCTGCAAAATAGCAGAGGTCGACTCATAGGGTCGACTCATGCCAGGGGGTCGACCCATGGGGTCGACTCATAGGGTTTGCCAACCAAAAATTTCCACGTGCCGTTCAGCCCCTTAAGCCATGAGTCGACTCATGGGGTCGACTCAAAAATAAAAATCTGATTTTCTTATAAAATATACTTCCAAAAATATTAAAATTTCTTCCAATAGATTGCACGTCTTTTGTTCTTGCTCTTGAGGCTTCTGAATCAGGTCTTAATAAAATTACGATTTTGCTCCTAAAATGCAATAAGTCTTTTTCTAAGCCAAAATCATTAGTAACCCCCTCAAATGCTTTGTAATCATCAAAATCAATTCAAAGAGCAACAAATGGCTAGAAACCAAAAAAATGTGTAGTCAAACTAAGTGACCTCACTACGAATAGCCAACACATCACAGGTCAAAGGACCAATCACACCACTGCAGTAATAAAAAAATTATTGATGAGTGAGTAGACATCCAAGTGGTTCCTCGTATTGGTCATGCTCAGTGCAAGTTATTCTCTCACAACCACCTGCACTGTCATCCTAGTATTTCTATACCGCAGACCTGAGACTTATTTATCTTAAAGAAAGGTGATCCATATATCGATCTTGAATGGATTGATCACTATCCTCTGTGATGATCCTTCGATCGAAAGTATTTAAAAATTAACCACTGATGATGTATGTCTCAAATTCTCAATACTTTGAAAATATACAAAATTATTTTTATTAATTTTTAGGATAAATCATAGACATATATGATATGATTGGTTATAAAGATTGCCCATCAAGTACAAAACAAATCCTAGATAAAAGTATGTCTCAACCAAGATTGGCTTCTAGGGCACACGTCTAACAAACTTTCACTTGCACTAAAGTCAATCTGCTATATACCTGAGCCCCATCTCCTGAAGATAGGCTTCGATGTTTAGCTGGCTAAGTGACTCGAGCCCACCACATTTTATGTGAAGTCTACTCTCTGCACCTCCATGTATTTCTACTTAAGGTAATCGCGTATATCCCTACTCTATGTGCATGAACTTCTGGTGAGACCTTGGCTCCTTAGCAAGGGCTATAGACCATTATCTTTGTAGTACAATGTCATAACATCTAATGGTATGACATTCAGTTCCATAACTATCACAAGAACCAGAATGCATTATGCATATCGATAACATATTTAGCTTCCATTGGTTGATTGCCTGGAACCCTTCCAATATACCGAACCAACATAACTCAAGAATAGATATTGATGTTGACATTCTACCATCAACATCAGTGTATCCTTTCACTCTTAGTTCTAACCCTTCTTCAAAGATGAGAAATAATCTCTTAGTGCTTTTCAAGTACTTATGGATATTTTTCACAGCATTCCAATGCTCCTAGTCTAGATTCAACTAATATCTGCTTGTGATTTTCACAGCAAGATATACTAAGTCGAGTATATAGCATGGCACACACTTATACCCAAGAGGATAATGGATCTCTCTTGGAGGTTTCAATACTAAACCCTTTCAGCACCTCTTCTATATACTTATCTATGAAAAACAAACATCCTTTTAGGATCTATCTCTATAGACCTTTATTTCTAGAATGTTTGACCTAGGTCTTTGATAAAAAAATTCTATATGCAACTACATCATAATCGGTGTCAGCATGGAACCCTCCCACTGATCTTTATGTAACTACATGATTCCTCATATCATGTCACTGTAGATTTTGGGATTATCCCTATATTCTCAATCTTCCTCAAGAAATGCTTTCTCTTAATCCTTGTAAGAATACCAAGTACCTTTCTAAAGGATAGAATATTCTACTAGATCTACGAGGTGAAGTTACTACATATACTAGCTTATCTTAAATTGGTTGTACAGATCTTGTGACTCATTGTTCTTTAGAGATTTTTTCTTGAGTTCATCCTTTCACTATTTCTAAGAAAATAGTATGATGTCTCACAATCACATTGTGAACCACTGTAAAGAAAAAGTGACATCCCAAACTCTTTTGGGATATCCCATACATGAGCTTTCACAGACCTATCTTCTAACCTATCCATCATATCATATCTCATATGATGTGTGAAACCAACTTTAGAGAGAATCTAATTTAAATTTTAAAAATTAAATCTTATTTTTAAAGAAATAATAGTTGAACTAGTGATGTTCATGATGGACTGGATCATATCTCATATAGTGCCATTGCTCCTCACAGATATCCCATTAAGCTGAGGTGTATAAGAAGAATTCCATCATGAAATTATGCCATTCTCTTTACATAATCGATAAATTTTTTATTTGGTATTGCATCCTCGATCCAATCAAAGTACCTTTAAAAATTTTTTGATTTATCTTTTCTACTTCACATCTGAATTCTTTGAATTTTTCAAAATCTTCAGATTTGTATCTCACATACATATACCTATACCATGACTGTTCATCGGTAAAGATGATGAAGTAGTGATAACCTCCTAATCTGGCTCATCAAATGGGCCATCCACATCGTACGTTGATCGCTATCGTAGGCAGTCAAGAATAAAAACCAACTCAAACTATATAGATAGGGTGAGCAGGGATCATTTTCACGGAGATCTAGGACCATTATCTTTTTTTTTAAAGAAGAAATAAAAAAAAATATTTGTAGAAGAATTAAATAAAAATAAAATAGTAAGAATTTAATTATAAATATAAATTAATTTATGAAAGAAAATAAGTCAGAGAAATAACTCAAAAATTTTGAATCCACCATGTAAATTAGATTTATTTTTTTTCTTATGTTACAATATTAATTTTTGTGATTAAAATATTAGTATAGCTTATCTCTAAGGGGTACGGACTGTATCAATAGATCACAGCTCATCCTGTTGGAGTATAAACTATCTAAATTTAATTACAAGATCTAAAGTTTAATCTCATATACTACGATCTATCTTTCTTAAGCACATACCATATCCAGAGATCACGGCACGTCAATAGAGGGTATAGGTCATGTAGGCTGGATCAATATCTCAAAAAAAAAAGATATAAAATAAAAGCATAATTTTATTGTATAAAAATTAATTATAAGAAAAAAAATAAAAATCTATTTACAAGCTTCATCGTATTCCTAGATTGAAGGGATTTAGCCACACATCAAGATCTCTAACTCCATTATCTCCCAATATTTGATCTCTAAAGCTTCTTGATTTTTTTCTCTATTTTTCTCTTACTTTATCTCTAATTTTTTCTCCTCTCTACTCTAATTCCCAGATCTCCTATTTATAGGTAATTTTTTTATATTTTTTTGGTAGGAAAAGGAATCCTAAAACCCTTAGAAATTGTATAAAACACTTTACAATTATTTCTGATCATCGGATCAGCTTCAGACCGCTCAGATCTGATCAAAAATTATTGTTTTAATCCTTATCAAAGTTGGATACATTTCTGATCATTCGATCGCACTCTAGATAGAATTTCAGCTGTTGGATCATGCAAATCTCTCTTTAACAAAGTCGGAAACCACCACAGCCGTTAAATCGAGCTCCAGATTTGATCTGAACTGTCGATCAGTGCAAAAAGCCTTCCTTCCGCTGTGGACTGTGCCTGTGGATCGTGAACTGTTCCTATAGACCGCGCCCTTGATTCTATGGACCGAGCAGCCGGTCCACCATGTATCGAAGATAATTTTTAATATTTTTTAGGATATTTTAGCTCGATTTTTGCTTCAAATTTTGCCTAAAAAAATAAAAAAATATATGTATTAAATTTTATATTAATTTTTTATCATTTTGGTACTTAGTTCTCAATTAAATCAACATCTATTTTTCACAAATATGTTCTAATTTCATATTTTTCTAAAATTATTTATTTTTGTAAGAAAATCTAATTTATTCATGAAATTAGATTTTTAAGAAGATGTTAGCACCATAAATTATTATAAATATTTTCAATAAATATAAAAATATATCACTTATCACACCCTCCAACTTGAACTTTGCTCGTCCTCGAGTAAAGAAAGAATTTAGAATTAAGTATCTTTAACTTAAAATTTTTAATTTCACCAAATAATTTTCAAAAGAGCCACTGATGTTCAGTAGAGCGTAAATGAGGTATATCATTGGAGTATTAATACTAATCAATATGAGAGTTAAACTAAGAATACTAAATTTTTTCTAAATTTTTTTAAATTATTCTTACCTTTATCTCCAAATCATTAACCTCATATGGACATGTATATTGTTACTTCCATCATTTATTTATTTTATTATTGTTGTTGTTATCTTTTTTTTTTAATATTGTACCACTATTGAGTATCTTAACCCCTTAAGTTTTCTATTTGACCCATGTAGTGAGTTTTCAGTCAATGACTTTCAAACCAGATGGCTTTAGAGCACTAGGTATAGAATACCTCTCGGACCTACTTGCTCGAATCAAACAGGCTACGAGTTAAAACTAGCTTTACAACAAAGCTTTTTTGCCCTTCATACCTTTTGACGTGAAACTCAATGCTTTCTTAGGCAAAGAAATCTGGTTACTCAGCATGAAGTACTTTGAAACTTTTTTTTTAATATTAAATATATGAAAAAATGTATAGTTATCCTACACAAGTCCATAAGAAGTAAACTCTCCTTTGATGTTGGTAGAAAAATTTAGAAATACTCAAAGAAAACTGTTTAAGTTCTAAACTTAACTCTTTATTGAGTTTTCTTAATACTTGATCCCTCGATATCTCACAAACTCTCTCATCTGTACATCAATTTTTTTTTAAAAATGCTTGATTTAACTCGATTCTTAAGTGTAATCAGGTACCTAAATACTAAATACTAAATACTAACTTACTTGAGGACTTTAGAAATTTAAAAATTTAAAAATTTTTTATTATTCTTCTCCCTAACTTAATCGATATTGTCCTCAATGGAGTAAAAATAAAGGGTGTATAAAAAGAGAAAGAAAAAGAGAGATGTCACCTGATCCAGAAGTCTTTTCAAAATTGATTTTCCTCCCAACTTAGCCAATTTTATCTTTAAATCCCTACAAAAGATACAAAGCAATCTTCGATTAACCTAAACAAAATGCAAAAAAAAGCAAAAGTAAAAGCTAGAACTGGGTTGCCTCCCAAAGAGCACTAAGTTTATTATCTTCAGCCAGACCAAATTATTGACAGGTGCTTCCACATAGAGCAGTCCTTTATTCCTAAAAAAATGAAGATTAGTTAAAATAAAAAAAAATTGGGTTACCTCCCAAAGAGTGCTAAGTTTATCGTCTTCAGTCAGACCATACTAATTCTACCTCACTTATCCTGTATCAAATATTGGATTGACAAATTTAAGTGGGTAATGTGGGTGAGGTGAATCAAGCAGGGCATTAACCTCCTGGACTTGAATTTCTTCAATTGGTTCATTCAGAAAATTTATCTTTACAAGTGATTTGACAGGTGGTTGCATTGTGGTGAACTCTCTGGTCATAGGATGTGGACAGTTCATAAGCAATTTTAGATTCTAAGTTTGACCAGAGATTACAGTCAAAATCTTCTTCTCCTGGATCAATGGTCTCATAGATCTCATCCTAGATCAAGTTTACATCAACTAATTGGTCTTTTTTATTTTCAAGATTAAAAATATTAAGATCAATGGACATATTTTCAAATGAGAGCTTCATGAGTCCATCGTGATAGTTGATCAGGATGTTGGTGGTTGCTAAAAATAGTTTAGCTAAGATGACTGGGATGTGACCTTTTGGGTTTGACACTGGTTCAGTTTCTAGGATCACAAAATCTACAGGATAAATGAAATCACTGACCTTGATTAGCACATCCTCCACAACTCCCTTGGGGATTCTTACTGATCGGTTTGCCAATTGCAATATAATTTTTATACGCTTTAATTCTCCTATCCCCAATTTCTCATAGATCGAATAAGGTAAGATATTCACACTAGCCCCTAGGTCTAATAAGGCCCTATCAATGATGGTTTCCCTAATGACACATGAGATTGTAGGAGATCCTAGATCTTTGTACTTGACTGACATATGACTTGAAAGATATGAGCTCACACTAGCTGCCAAGAAGGCTTTCTTGGGAATATTAGTGGTCTTCTTCTTTGTGCATAGGTCTTTGAGAAACTTAGCGTAAGTGAAAACTTATTGGATCATATCTAGCAGAGGAATATTTACTTTTACTTATTTGAATATCTCTAAGATTGATCCATGTGGACTGACTGTCTGTTGGACCTAAGTCTATTTGGAAAAGGAGCTATAGGATTGGTGGTTGATGTCTCAGCTTGCTTGAACCTCTGTTGATTCATCAACCTCTGTTGATTCAGGATCATTAGACTTGGTCTGACCAGTCTATGGTTTAGTCGGTTCATCTTCTTGGTTCTCAGTTATACCTATCTGATTGTCTACTTGTCTCCCAGACCTTAAGGTGTGAATTACATTTACATAGTTGAATCGACCTTCAAGTTGAGATTGTTGATCAATTTGGGCTCTTGGTTTAGGTTCAGGTTAGCTTGGCCATTTTTTTTTCTCTTTCACTGATGGTGGTAGCCAACTAACTTAATTGCATTTCTAGATGGATAATGGCTTGGGTGTTTGAATTTACAAGTTGGCCTATGGTTTGCATAAAATTATTTGTATTTTTTGTCAAGGCTTCAAGGCTTTTCTCTAGTGAATTATGCTTTTGGTCATTAAATTATATACTATTAGAAGTGGTTTTTATTAAAATCTCTAACCCTTTTTCTAGTGCATTAAGCCTTTGATCATTGTTGAAGCCTTGTGAATAATTTGATGGTGGAGTGGGCCTTTGATTGGATTGATTAAGGATAGGTCTACTGGGATTTGACCCTTGTGACCAAGAAAAGTTAGAGTGATTCCTCCATCCTAGATTATACGTTGGTGCATAAGGGTCATTTGTAGGTTTGTAGTAGGCAGCATTAACCTGTGCTACTTCATTCCTAGTTAGGTTCATCAAAAAGGGACATTCTTCCATGATGTGGTCTGTGGCATTACATCCATTGCAAGTAGATGTTGAAACTTGGTTCACTTGGGTGTGTCCCTTGAGTTCTAAGGCCTCTAACCTATGTAGTATAGTATCTATTTTGGCCTCTGTAGCTAGGGATGTGGATACTTGTGCATAGTACCTCTTGTAGGTTCCCTCGTTGCTTCTCACTGCAGACTCTTTTCTGCTAGGTCCTCTAAGAATTGTCAGGCTTCATTGGCTTCCTTATGCATAAACTGGCCCTGACACATTGACTCTAGCATGGTTCTAGAGTTTGGATCTAGTCCCTCTTAAAAGGTTTGGTATAGTCTTCATGTCTCAATTCCATGGTATGGGCATTGGGTTAAAAGTTTCTTGAAACGATCAAAACACTTCCAGAAAGACTCACCCCCAAATTGATAAAATTAGTTAATTTTATTTCTTAACTTAGCTATTTTATGATGTGAAAAAAATTTTCTCAAGAAAGTTTTTACAAATCCATCCCAAGTTGTGATCGAGTGGTTGGACAGGCTATATAACCATTTCTTAGCACTGTCCTTGAGAGTAAAATTAATTAGCCTAAGTTTAATAGCATCATCTAATATTTGGTGTATTCTCATGGTGTCAAATACTTCCTCAAATTCTCTAATAAAAATATATGCATCTTCATTACCAGTGAATTTAAGGAGCATGTTAATGATTTGAGATTTAATTTCAAAAGTTGTTGCATTGGTTTGGAGAAGTCTGATACAAGATGGTTGAGCTGATCCAACAGGATAGCAAAGATCTTTTAGGACCTGAGGTTGATTGACTTCACTCATTGTGGACTCAAAATTTTCTTGGATTAGGGTAGGGTTTGAATCAATTCTCACTAATCGACCAGATATCCTTATCCAAGAAAAAATTTGAGAATTTTTAATTATTTTTGTAATTTTTTTTAAAGAGAAGAGGAAAGAGAGATAGATGAAAAGAGAATTCTAAAGATGAGAGCTTAAGGAGTCCTAAATCGAGAGATGATAGAGAAGAGTATTTTAATTAGGGTTAATGGTTGTAGGTTAGTAATCAAGTTATGCAGACAATCCTAGCTAAGGGTAACCCTAGATCTAGACAGCTCATAATTGCCAAGGTTGCCTTTGAGCACTCCAGATAAAAGACTAGCCACTCAACTGGCCAGGTAAGTGTAAGGTTGGTGGGGGTCCCTCCATTATTTTTTCTAAACACCAACTGAGTTAGCTAGGTAAGTGAATGGAACTAATTAAATAACCACCATCCTTTAGGATGTAGTCTTTGAGCTACTTTCCTAGATACCAGTCAAATTGACTAACCCTAATCTGATCCAACTCTTTGGATCCCTTATCCTATTGAGCTCGATAGTCCTTAGGGGTCAATGTCTAATTAATTTTAAGTTAAGGTTTAGGTCAATGCAATATGCAGGATGGTGATTTATGGGCCAAAGAAGGGTGATAAAATCTCTACCTTATCTTGTTTAGGATTTGTGCCCTTAAGATATTTTATGGACTTATGCAATGCAAGAAGAAAAGGTGATCAAATTTTATAGTTAGTCAAGAGTAAATTGATTTATTTTACTTTTTAAGTTTTGTGATTAAGTATCTAATTTCCTAAGTAGATTATGAGATATCAATGTAGAGATTTTTTTTTTAAAGAAAATAAGTTTGACTAAGGAACTAAGCAAATTAGAAAGCAAATATAAAGAAACTAAGAATAAGACTAAAATTTTTAAAAAAAAAAAAAAATAATCATACCAAGATTTTCGATAATGGCACCAAAATTTGATCACTATCGTAGGTGGTCAAAAATAAAAACCAACTCAAACTATATAGATAGGGTGAGTAGGGATCGTTTTCACGGGAATCTAGGGCAATTATCTTTTTTTTTAAAAAGAAATAAAAGAGAATTATTTATAGAAAAATTAAATAGAAATAAAATAGTAAGAATTCAATTGTAAATATAAATTAATTTATGAAAGAAAATAAGTCAGAAAAATAATTCAAAAATTTCAAATCCACTATGTAAATTAGATTTATTTTTTTTCTTATATTGTAATATTAATTTTTGTGATTAAAATATTAGTATAGCTTATCTCTAAGGGGTATGGACTGTATCAGTAGATCATAGCTCATCTTGTTGGAGTATAAACTATCTAAATTCAATTACAAGATCTAAGATTTAATCTCATATACTATGATCTATCTCTCTTAAGCACGTACCGTATCTAGGGATCACGGCACGTCAATAGAGGATATAGGTCATGTAGGCTGGATCAATGCCTCAAAAAAAAATAAAAAGATATGAAATAAAAATATAATTTTATTATATAAAAATTAAATATAAGAAAAAAAAATAGAAACCCATTTACAGGCTTCATCGTATTCCTGGATTGAAGGGATTTAGCCACACATCAAGATCTCTAGCTCCATAATCTCTCAATATTTGATCCCTAAAGCTCTTTGATTTTTTTTTTTTATTTTTATTTTACTTTTTCTCTAATTTTTTCTTCTCTCTACTCTTATTTTTGGATCTCCTATTTATAGATGAATTTTTCATATTTTTTTGATAGGAAAAGAAGTCCTAAAACCCTTAAAAATCATATAAAATCCTTTACAATTATTTCTGACCATCGGATCAGCTTCGAACCATTCAGATCTAATAAAAAATTACTATTTTAATCTTTATCAAAGTCGAATATATTTTTGACCATCCGATCATGCTCCAGATAGAATTTCAGCCATTGGATCACGTAAATCTCTCCTTAACAAAGTCGGGAACCACCACAGCCATTGGATCGAGCTCCAAATTTGATCTGGACCATCGATCAATGCAAAAAGCCTTCCTTCCACTGTGGACCGTGCTTGTGGACCACAAACTATTCCTGTGTACCACGCCCTTGATTCTGTGGATCGAGCGACCGGTCCACCATGCATCGAAGATAATTTTTAATATTTTTTAAGATATTTTGGCTCGATTTTTGCTCTAATTTTTGTCTGAAAAAATATGCATTAAATTTTTTATTAATCTTTTAATATTTTGATACTTAGAATCTTAATTAAATTAACATCTATTTTTCATAAATATGTTCTAATTTTATATTTTTTTAAAATTATTTATTTTTATAAGAAAATCTATTTTATTCATGAAATTAGATTTTTAAGAAGATGTTAGCACCATAAATTATTAAAAATATCTTCAATAAATATAAAAATATATTACTTATCATATGTGTACTAGGGTAAGTATCTTAGTGGTACTATCCTTTTGACCCATAAGGGACAGCTTGATCATTAATCCTCAAAAAAATGATTCATAGATTAGATATGACTAAATAGTCAATGAGCCCAAAGGTCCATTTTCTCCGATCGGCAAATTGTTTCTTCTCATACATGACCTAGCCAAAAGAACCATCTGTATACTTTAGATTATTTGGTTCTAGATCTCTGAGACCCAATGGCATTCACTATTTGCTCAAATAAATTCACAAATGCATCACCATGCAAATGATAAAGAACTAAATCCAAATGGTAATTACTGAGGTTAGGTACCCACAGCTATAGTGCAACTTTTGTGCCATTGCTGACTCAAAAGAGTCACTTCACCTGCCCTCAGTCTTCTTCCTTCCTTAGACTCTATATTAAAGTGCGTAATATATACTAGAGTCTAATGAAAAAGAGAAAACCGTAAGATCAAATTTGAGCAATTTAACAGACCTTTCAAAAGTATGTTAATGTTCTTTAGGTTCTCAGGTATGTACCTCTAAACTTTTCAAGATCCCTTAGTTACCAGCATATTGATCAATTTAGTTAAGGTGCTATAATATTTATTCATATAACGGTTTCAAAAACTATTCATATGAATCAAGGATTGCAGGATCAAATTTATTAGCAATTTCTTATGCATGGTCATGTCGAGTTTTTCAAACTCTTCAATATCCTAGATCATCTATCATGGACAAACTGTCCATCACACATCTCATGCACTATGCGACTTTGATCATCTCACAACTATTACAGATGAATCAGTATGTCATTGGCAGTCTACATGTCCTTATGTATATATTGGATTTCATCAACTATGGAGTCTAATTTATAGCACCTAATCTAATTGTCAATGTCTATCCATTTGTCAAGTATAGCTCATTGACTATGGATTGGACAAGCCAATGACATTGGGTTAACCTGATCAAGAACATAGCTTAATTTCTAAAAGCTAAGAACTATTCTTAGATTTTTGAGCCAGAATATATAATTGATTTTGATTAAGTAGTTGATATCTAAGATTCGAGCTAGAGTGTTGGAAGCTAACAAAATTGATCATATAGAATAAAGATTTAATTAGATGATTGTACTTGTAATAATTTGTTTTAGAGATTTTAAAAACAAATAAAGGCTCCCACTAATTTTTTGAGTCTCTCACACTCCTCGGGTGGAGAAATGAAAATCCTAATGTGATAAGTGGTTCTAGTAGATACGACGGTCTCATCGATATACGGTACCTCATTTAACAGTTATTGATGATACATATATCAATACGTGGATAACTTTTTATCTAGATGCTTCTCCAAGCATATTGCATTGACTTGTCTCTAAGTTCTGTGGCCTCATCTAACAGTTATTGGTACATTTCTTAGTTAAGTCCGACCCACCGTTCACCAGTGAGTGCAAAGTCATCATTGGATCCCTCACCTAACAATTATTGGACCCAACCCCATCTTTATCCTAGAGCATCTAATACCAATAAAGTGATTGTGCCTTCCCGATACAACCAAACCACTGTAACCAGTTGAGAATGATCAACACCAGAAAAGGCACCCACATCTCTATAATGGTGGAAGACCAATAGACTTAATATTTAGTGAGAAAATTTAGGTTTATGTCTCTTCTAATTAGTCACTTACATCTGATGTATTGACTAATATGGTTTGGGTCAGCACATTTCATGTCTGACCAACCTAGTCGGTATGAGTGAACTCGGGTCAACAAGTAACCTAATATAAAATATAAGAATCAATTAGGTTAACCTATAAATCTGAACTCGAATCACTAAGCTAAATTTGATCTTGATTTAATCAATTTACATCACATGTGAATCAATTTGACCAACTATAATTAAATTTAATTTTGAGCCCCTTTGACCTAATCCCAACCAACTCTCGATTAGGTTTGATCAACTGCTCAAAATTGAAAAGAATTCTAACCTGATCTAATCAATGACCCTAGTTGTAGTTTAGTCTCTAAACCTAATTTGTTCAATCCATACCCGAAGCTCATATTTTATACATTAAAATTTAGATCTTAAATTCATAATTTTTGATCTTATAATTTTCAATCTTAATTCTCAATTAAGTGCATTATGTACATGGATTTAAGTTTAGATATCGAAATAATTTTTGATCTAAATAATTTGCATTGTATCTCATATAGTTTTGCTATTTATAGAATCGAGTTGACTTATCCTGGTATATAAATCAACTTGTCACAGTGAGTCAACACAATACTGAGACAAATAGAATCCTATAGACCTAACCTGCATAATTGAGTCAGCTCATTTGCTACTCATCAGCAAATGAGCTGACCTACCAGGGTCTCGAGTTGACTCCAATAAAATAAGTCAACTCTCCAAGCACTCAAGTCAACCCAATTGAGAATCGAGTCGACTCCATAGATATGTCAGTCACAGTTTCATGTAAACAGAACTCAAGATTCTGGATTTAAGATTTTACAGAAATTAAGTTTTAGACGTGTGTCAAAACAATATATCACATATAATATTTAGCAATCTAAAACACATAAAAATACATGCATAATCTGATTTAAATCTTAAAATATATAACACATATAATTTTTCGTTCACTGCTCATCTTCATAGAAAACATCACAGTCGGTATTGAAGGAAAAATCGTCTTTTTTCTTTGTAGGATCTTCCAGATTTCATCAAATCTGGGGTGAAATAATTTAAAAAAAATTATCCTATACTTATTTCAGATCTAAGTCTCTAGATCTAATCTTCATATCTGATATTAAGTCTAAAATAAATCTAAAAGAGATGAGAAAATAGGTAATACTTCAAGGGTAATCTGATTACCCTGTAGATGATCTCAGCACAGCTCGAGGTTCTGATGTAGCCACGCAAGTGCCTGGCCTCTACCGATATCCACTCAGGCAGGACCTAGAACATCTTTTCCTCATGAATCTACACTCCAAAAATTAGATCTCCATCTGATTTGGAAGTGCTTCAGAACTCCTTCTGAAGTTGGAGCAGCAGCCTGTCGAAGATGTCCTGCAGCCTTCCTGTTCCAGGCATCACCACTCCTTAGATCTTTGCCAGATTGATGTCCAACTCTTTGGACATGAAGAGGGGAGAGAGGAGAGCAGAGATGATGTGGAAAAAAAGAGAGGATTCTCGTTTTGGCTGGGTATTGAAAAGAAACTTACAAACCCTAGGTGCAGACATGGATTTTATAGACCTTGTATGCTGCGCAGTGCCACATCATTCGACCAATCAAAAAATTCCAATAAATTATGAAAAAAATTTGATTGATGGAGTGATGTCATTTGACTACATCAGATAAGAATCCCCACCCTCTCTCCTATGTTGGCACAAACTTTGGATAAGCACAAGCAAGGTGGCGCCAAAGAGTCCATGTTTATCAGGACTCTTTCATTCTTATCCATTTGGGGCGCCCACTTTAATCCAATTGGGCTCATGCCATAATCTGATTATGGCACCCAATTTGATGTGGTTTAGGTATGTGGACACTCAACAAAAATTCTTCAATGAGCTCTCTTCAGTTTAAGACCCATATGTCAATATTTGACAGATGTCCTAAAATAAAATTGGTAGGTGACAGAAATTAGCAGGTGCTTGTCTTAAATTCATCTCATGAATTAAGACAAGTCTTTTCTGAGCTGGACAAGCTTCATTTAGACTGAGAAAAATTTTTTCAAGATTCTCTGGATGAGTCAAATCACATTGGGCTCAGTAGAGATAGAAAAGATTACACGAGGAGAAAGTTAGGCTCAATCGTGTGCTAGCACGATTTCCTTGAACTTAATTGGATCTTATCCAAATCAATTGGATTAGCCCAATTGATGACATCCAGACCCTAACCCTTGTTTGTTTGACCCAATTAGGTTCAATTCCATATGATAATGAGATATGTCATGATCTCATCATCGACATCATCGAAACTCCTTTCGATGGACCAGAACTCTTCTGATTCAGATAATTAGAATGATCGATCATCAATATCATTCTAATTGCTCCCAAAATCCATCAGCGACACCTAGTAGTATGTGGTGGCAACCCATCAAAACTAAAGATGAACCTCTCGGTGCAGCTACCTGTGTGATTGAGTTCCTCTATCATGAGTCCCGACTGAATTAGGGTTAAGATGAATTCGTCAAACCCAACATCAGTCATATGAATCAATCGATCGATCCGAGTTCGATGTGAAATCCCAATGAAAAACTCTTTTTTCATTTTTTCACTCTATCATGGCCATGGGCTTAAGGACTCGATCTTTTGGTCATCATAGGACTACTCCTCTCATCTACCAAGGTTGATAGATTCCATCTTGATGCGACCTAGTTCCTACATTGAATATGCTACAACCAACATACACCTCAGGATTTTGAATGGCTAGGAGATCGAGTTATGGTGTAGTCAAACTATAATACACTCAAGGTGAACTATCGATGCACCTCAGGTCAAAGAACTAGACACACAACTACAGCATCGAGCTAGTCATCGATGAGAACGTAGACTTCCTTATGACTGCTCGATATGATCACGCTCAGTACTCTCATTCTCAATGAATACCTGTACTCTCACTCCGGTGTCTCCACACCATAGACTCAAGACACATCTATCCTAAGAAAGCGATCGTACACCAACCTTCTGGATCGATCACCATCCTTGTGATGATCCTATGGTCAGGAGCTGTTTATGAGTTAGTTATGTAAATTCATGCCTTAAATTTTCAACTCTTGAAAATATGAATTGACATTCCTACTAACTCAAAAGATGTATCACAGACACAATGTACACAATGTGATAGAAGAATAACCCATTTATTGATTTATAGTCAAAATTATAAATTTGCCCTTAGATTTGTACAGAAATGTGTCAGCTAATCTGGCATTTAGGGCACACATCTAACAAACTCCCACTTGATCTAATGCCAATTGGCTACATATCTAAGTCCCATCTTCTCAAGGTGGGCTTCGATCTTTTGCTAGCCTAATGGCTTTGTCAGTGGGTCTGCCATATTGTCTGTGGAGTCGACTCTCTTAACCTCGACATAATATTTTTCAAGGTAATCACGGATCAGATGGAATCACCGCTCGATGTGCTTGAACTTCTGGTGAGACCTTGGCTCCTTAGCTAGGGCTATGGTGCCATTATTATCACAATAAAGAGGTATGGCATCCGATGACATTACTCCAAGCTCTGCGGCAAACTTTTTATACCAGAATGCCTCCTTTGCAGCTTCCGATGCAGCAATGTACTCTGCCTCCATGGTGGAATCAACAGTCACCGTCTGCTTGGAACTCTTTCAGCTAAGTACACCACCATTGCAAATGAACAGACTCCCAGATGTCGACTTTTGATCATCTATATCAGACATAAAGTCTGAGTCTGTATATCCCTGAATCTGGAGTTCTCCATTCCCAAAGACTAGAAACATATCCTTAGTCCTTCTCAAGTACTTAAGGATACATTTCACAGAAGTCCAGTGCTCTTCACCTGGATTTGACTGATATCTGCTTGTGACACTCACAGCATGGGCTATATCAGGTCATGTACATAGCATGACATACATGAGGCTCCCTATTGCCGAAGCATAAGGGATCTTGCTCATGCATTCAATCTCCTCAGGTGTGCTAGGGCACATCTTCTTGGAGAGATGAATGCCATGTCTAAAAGGTAATAAACCTCTTTTGGAGTTTTCCATGCTAAACCTTTTTAGCACCTCCTCTATGTACATCTTCTGTGAAAGTCCGAGCATCCTATTTGGTCTATCTCTATAGACCTTAATATCGAGTATAAAGGATGCCTCTCCTAGATCTTTCATAGAGAACTCCTTAGACAACAATACTTTGACTGAGGTCAACATGGGAATGTCATTTTCAATTAGGAGGATGTCATCTACGTACAATACGAGGAAGACAACTGCGCTCCCACTGACCTTTTTGAACACACATGGTTACTCCTCATTCTTGATGAAACCAAATATTTTGATCACATCATTGAAATGAGTATTCCAACTCCGAGATGCTTGCTTAAGTCCATAAATGGACCTTTGCAGCTTGCAGACCTTGTGATCATCATCACTGGATGTGAAACCAAGTGACTGTTCCATATAGATATCTTCCTCAAGATGTCCATTTAAGAATGCCATTTTCATGTCCATCTGCCATATTTTATAATCGAAATAGGCTGCAATAGCAAGCAACGTGGGGATGGATTTTAGCATGGCTACGGGCAGAAGGTATCCTGATAGTCAATGCCTTCGCGCTGACTATAACCTTTCACGACGAGCCTAGCCTTGAATGTCTCCACATTTTCATCTGCACCTATCTTTCTCTTGAAGATCCATTTACACCCAATAGGTACAATACCTTCAGGTGGATCTACCAAGATCCAGACTTGGTTTGAGTGCATCGAGTCAATTTCTGATCTCATTGCCTCTAACCATTTTTCGGAGTCGATATCTGATATCGCCTCATCATAGGTCTTGGGATCATCACCATGAACCCCATTTTTTATGAGGAATATTTTCTTTACATCCTCTTGTATGGTACCAAGTACCTTTCAGGAGGATGAAAAACCCTACTCGATCTACAAGGTGGAAGAGATTGTGTTAGGACTGGTTCTGATTGATTTGGTTCCTCAGGTTCTTTAGCTCGTTGCTCTTGGGAGACATTCTCCTTGAGCTTTATTATTCTTTCGATGCCACCATCTTGAATAAACTATTTTTTAAGAAAAATAGCATTTCGACTCACAATCATATTATGGTCTTCCAAAATATAAAAATAGTATCCTAATGACTCTTTAAGATATCCTATAAATCGAGCTCTAAAAGGCCTGAACTCTAACTTGTCCGCTTGCTGTCTCTTGACATGAGCCGGACAACCCCAAATTCTGAGATGATTCAAACTTGGCTTCTTACCATGCCATATCTCATATGGTGTGGTAGAAATGATTTTAGAGGGAACCCTATTCAATACATAAATTGCTGTCATGAGACAATGTCCCCAAAGAAATTCAAGAAGGTCCGTGAAGCTCATCATGGAACGGACCATATCTAATAGGGTCCGATTTCTCCATTCTGAAACCCCATTGAGTTGAGGTATTCCAAGTGGAGTCTATTGAGAGACTATACCATTATCCTTAAGATAGTCTAGGAACTCCCGACTAAGGTATTCATCTCTTCAATCTGATCGAAGAACCTTAATGGACTTTCTTGTTTGTTTTTCTACCTCATGTCTGAATTCTTTGAACCTTTCAAAAGTTTCAGACTTGTGTTTTATTAGAAACACATACCGGTACCTAGATATATCATTGGTAAAGATAATGAAGTAGATGTAGTTGCCTTTAGCCGGTACATCAAATGGACCGCACACATCCATATGTACTAGGGCAAGTAGGTCTATGGCTCTTTCTCTATGTCCCACAAAAGGAAGCTTGGTCATTTTGCCTTGAAGGCATGATTTACAAACTGGATATGACTCGAAAGTCAATGGACTCAATAGCCTGGATTTTTTTAATTTGTTAATCCTGTCTTCTGCTATATGACCTAGCCTTAGGTGTCACAAATACCTATCATTTAGACTATCTCTAGGCCTTTTAATTCCTATGGCATTCACATTTTGCTCGATATTAAATACAGATACATCAATATGTAGCTAATAGAGACCGTTAATAAGAAAGCCATCTGCAACTTTATTATTTTCATAAAAAATATTACAATGGTCCTTATAAAAGCTAATCACATAGCTTTCTTGTACTAAACATGAAACAGAAATCAAATTCCTACTTGCTGCAGGCACATTTTAACAGTCTCTTAAAACTAAATCTAATCCTAACGTAATCGTAGAGGGTAGGTTTTCACGGCCACAGTAGCAACTCTTGCTCCATTTTCGATGCGTAGGATCATCTCCCCATCCCTCAGCCTCCTGCTCTCCTTAAGACCCTGCATAAAGTGCACAAATGAGCATTAGAACCAGAGTCAAGCACCCAACTGGATGCAGAAGAAATCGTAAGATTAGATTCTAAAATGAGCATACCTCCAGAAGGACCATCCTTCTTGTTCTTTAGGGTGGCCAGGTACTGAGGATAGTTCTGCTTCCAATATCCGTCTGATTGGCAGTGAAAATATTTTTCCTTATCAGCAGCCTTCTTCTTCGGTTCTGTCTTCTTCTTCTTCCCATCCACCTTTTGCTTCTTCGCAAACTTCTTTTTCTTTTAAAAAGACTTTCTCTTAGAAGAAGTCCACTCCACAGTAAGAACTGAGCCTTTTGAACCCTTCATAGAAAGCTCAGCCATAACTAGCATGTTCATTAACTCGGCCAAGGTACACTGCATCTTATGCATATGAAAGTTCATGATGAACTGACCATATGCATCGGACAAGGACTGAAGGATCACATCAATATGAAAATCTTTGTCTAAGATGATATCGAGCTTCTCAAGCTCCTCAAGATCCTTGATCATTATCAAACAATGATCTTGGACTGACTGTCCATCACGCATCTTGATCTTAAAAAATCTTTGACAGACTTGATACTTGGCCGCGCAACTCTGTTCACCAAACAACTCTTGTAGGTGAACCAACATTTGGTGGGTAGTCAAAATATTCTCATGTTGGCGTTGTAAGTCATCAGACATTGCACCCAACATGTAGTACCTTGCTTTGTTATCATCATCCATCCACTTTTTTAGAGACACTCTCTGTTCAGCAGTCGGACGTGCTGGCATGGCAGGTGGGTCCTGGTCCAAAATATGAGTCAATTTTTTGAAACCCAGAATAATTCTGTAGTTTCTCAACCAGTCTTTGAAATTGGGTCCATGTTGGAGCACGATCCCAGCTCCTCCCACGGACCTTGGGTGCAGTGAAACCAGCAACGAATAGATCTGGAGACTTCTGGACACGATCCAAGACCCTTGACGAAATCAGCCTGGTTGCTATCTTCTTCGTCAGCCTTTTGTTCCAGATGAAGAACACCTTTGAAACCATCTCTAAAAAATCCAAGATCTGGTACCTAACTAGATCAGATCTGGACCGAGGTTCTCCAATTTGTAGATCTTGAATCAGGATATTCTAGATAGGAAAGAAGATAGATAGAGATAGACCTCATAGATCTGTCCTGCTGCAGCCTTTTTGTAGATCTATTGATGGAGATCTCACCCATGCCTCAAACGACCTCAGATCTACTCCAGATCTGAGAGAGACTTGTACCAACCTCTTCTCAAGAGATTCCAAATCTTGGACCTGGTGTTTGGGTGCCTGCAAGAGGGGGAGAGCAGATCTGGTAGGCGGCTGCAAGGGGGAAGGGGCTAGCGCCTCCCTTCCTTTCTTTCCTTTTATGGACTGGCGATAAGAAACCCTAGGGTTTCTTGCTCCTGGTGCATGGAAGATTGCTGGAGAGAGAGGGAGAAGAGAGAGAGAGACTTGGGAGAAAGAGTCGTCTATTTTCTTGGCTTAATCCAACCTATACACAGTACATGTATATATAAACACCGGGTCAAGTGACCCAAACCCAAAACTCCCTTGACCAACTCTATGGGAGATTAGGTTAACCCAAGCCCATGTACACCCATGACTCGACCTAATCTCACCTATCCTGGGCTCAGACCTGGCCCATAAAGAGTTGGTCCCTTGAGGCCCACATAACCTAGACCTCAAGAACCCGAAAGGCCCACAGCCTTTCAACCTAGGGCCCAACTAGCCCTAGAGCCTCCATGAAGCCCTCATGAATGATGGACCTTGGCCTTAGCCTTGGTCCCCTGGGCCTTGGGCACACCACCTGGATCATAACAGTCCAATCAATCTGTGGGTATCTAATATTTTGGTCAGGGGGTTGGAGGTAGACATGTTTCCTGTAGAGAGTCAAAAGTTTCTAGTTAGATTTTGTAATCAGACTTAACCAATTTGTTTAGGAGTTTTATTTTTAAACAAATTAGGCTCCCACTATTTTTTCAGATCCCTACACTCCCTTGGTAGAGATGTGAAAATCTCCATGATCAGTGATTTTTAGTGGGTGGTGCGGTCTCACTGACTGGCTCACCACCTCACCTAACAGTTATTGATGATGGGTCAACCGATGAGTGGACAGCTCTTGTCTAATGATTCTCTAATCATGGTGTACCCAAAACTTGATCTCTAATTCATGAAGCTCACCGTGCCCGGGATATTGCTCTAATCCTTAGTTAAGTTAAACCCACCATTTGCACGAATTAGATTCCTGATTGGGTCCCTCACCGTATCCGAAATATTGAGCCCAACTCATCCTTTAATTCATAGCATCCAATGCCTAATGGACATGATTGCATCTTTTCAGTGCAACTGAGTCACTGTAACCAGTCGAGAACAATCAACCCCGGAAAGGGCCCGCACATCCACAATGGTGGAAGACCTAGACTTAATACTTTCTTAGGGAGATTTGATTTAGGTCTCATTAAACTTGACTTGACATAGTCATAACAATTATGACTAACCTAGTGGCATGGATTAGCTCAAATTGTTAGCCACCTCTAATCAGAACAGAGTCGACATATATAGCCAGGTAAGTGAGACCAGTGGGAGGGATATTCCATTAACTCGATAAGAATGCATTCGAGTCGAGTAGCTCCCAATTAAAAACTAATCGGTCGCATCTGCCCAACTTACCTTAGACACCAAATTGTCGAACCAGAACCAATTAGGTTAGCCTACAATCCAGGCTCTAACCACTGAGCCAAATTAGGTCTTAACTTGATCGAGTCACATCTAAATATGATTCGACCTTGATCCTGATTTAATCCTATTAGGCTAGTCAATTATTAGCTTTCATGATCCCACCTAACCAACTCTTAATTCGGTTTGATCAACTGCTAGACCTAATTGAGCTACCCAAGCCCGAATCCAATTTTATGAAAATATCTTAGATCTGAAATTCTTAATTTTAGACCTAACTTAATTTCATAAGCTTAATTCATTAATTAAGTCTTGAGTTCATAAATAAAATATGTAAAATAAATCTTAGGGTTTCAAGATCTAAGGTTTTGCAGAAAAATAAGTTTTGATTTCTGATTAAGGATGAACGCGCAGCATCCCTACACGTCATAATAACATCCCATTGAATGGGAGGAGAGAAACTTTAAATCTTATTTTGTTCTTATGACCAGATGGTCATGAGGAATACCTTAATCAGAAATATAAATTTAACTACAAAACTAGTTAGATCTAAATTAACATATCACATATACAATTTAAGATCTAACTAATATATGCTTTGCATACATCTCATGTATCAAAAATGGATCTAATTAACATGCTTTCAAATCTTATACATCACATGTAATATCTAAAAAATAAGATCTAAATTAAACTATTCAAAATTAAATCTATTCTAGACAAGTTACTGGAACAATTCTACAACTAGTCTAGGCATGCAACAGATCAATTTTATAAAAAATTAAAATTTTATTTTTTATTTTCTAATCTGATTATAATATTTATAATATTATAAAAATAAAAAATAAATTATATTTAATTTATATTTTAATCTCATTAAAATATAAAACTTAAGACTGTTCATGAATTCAACTAATCCTAGTCTAGTCATGCATCTCATGCATGTTAGATCTTCTTAGATTTAATTTTAAATATTTTGATTTTAGATCTTATCATATCTAATGTGATATCTAAAATATTTTAAATATTAAATAAATAAAAAAAATAGATCTAAATTAGATCTAAAATTGAGCCATAAACCTGGCTCTAATACCAGTTGAAGGAAAAACCATATTTTTTTTTTGTAGGATCTTTCAGATTTCATCAAATCTGGGTGAAATAATTTAAAAAAAAATATTCTATATTTATTTCAGATCTATATCTTTAGATCTAATCTTTATATTTAATATTAAGTCTAAAATAAATCTAAAAGAGATGAGGAAACAAGTAATACCTCAAGGGTAATCTGATTACCCTGTAGATGATCTCAGCACAGCCCGAGGTTCTGATGTAGCCACGCAAGTATCTGGCCTCTACCAGTATCCACTCAGGCAAGACCTAGAACATCTTCTCCTAGTGAATCTACACTCTAAAAATTAGATCTCTATCTGATTTGAAAGTACTTCAGAATGCCTTCTGAAATTGGAGCAGCAGCCTGTCGAAGATGTCCTGCAGCCTTCCTGTTCCAGGCATCACCACGTCTTGGATCATTGCCAGATGGATGTCCAACTCTTTGGACATGAAGAGGGGAGAGAGGAGAGTAGGGAGGATATGGAGAAGAGGAGAGGATTCTCATTTTGGCTGGGTATTGAGCAGAAACTTACAAACCTTAGGCACAGACAGAGATTTTATAGACCCTGTATGCTGCGCAGTGCCACATCATTCGACCAATCAAAAAATTCTAATAAATTTTGGAAAAATTTTAATTGGTGGAGCGATGTCATCTGATGATATCAAATAAAAACCCCTACCCTGTCTCCTATGTTGTCACCAGCTTTGGATAAGCACAAGCAAGGTGGCGCCAAAGAGTCTATGTTTATCAAGACTCTTTCATTCTTATCCATTTGGGGCGCCCACTTTAATCCAATTGGGCTCACACCATAATCTGATTATGGCATCCAATTTGATATGGTTTAGGCATGTGGACACTCCACAAAAATTCTTTAATGAGCTCTCTTCAGTTTAAGACCCATATGTCGATATTTGACAGATGTCCTAAAATGAAATTGGCAGGTGACAGAAATTAGCAGGTGCTTGTCTTAAATTCATCTCATGAATTAAGATAAGTCTTTTCTGAGCTGGACAAGCTTCATTTAGACTAAGAGAAACCTTCTCAAGGTTCTCTGGATGATTCAAATCATATTTGGCTTAGTAGAGATAGAAAAGATTACACGAGAAGAAAGTTAGGCTCAATTGTGTGCTAGCACGATTTCTTTGAACCTAATTGGATCTTATCCAAATCAATTAGGTTAGCCCAATTGATGACATCTAGACCCTAACCCTTGTTTGTGTGACCAAGTTAGGTTCAATTTCATATGGTAATGAGACATGTCATGATCTCATCATTGACATCATTGAAACTCCTTTCGATAGATCAGAACTCTTCTGATTCAGACAATTAGAATGATCGATCATCAATATCATTCTAATTGCTCCCAAAATCCACCAGTGACACCTAACAGTATGTGGTGGCAACCCATCAGAACTGAAGATGAACCTCTCGATGCAGCTACCTGTGTGATTGAGTTCCTCTATCATGAGTCCCGACTGAATTAGGTTTAAGGTGAACTCGTCAAACCTAACATCAATCATATGAATCAATCGATCGATCCGAGTCCGATGTGAAATCCCAATGGAAATTTTTTTTTCTATTATTTCACTCTGCCATGGCCATGGGCTTAAGGACTCGATCTTTTGATCATCATAGGACTACTCCTCTCATCTACCGAGTTTGATAGATCCTATCTTGGTGCGACCTAGTTCCTACAATGAATATGCTACAGCCAACATACATCTCAGGATTTTGAATGGCTAGGAGATCGAGTTATGGTGTAGTTAAATTATAACATACTCAACGTGAACTGTCGATGTACCTCAGATTAAAGAATTAGACACACAACTACAGCATCAAGCTAGTCATTGATGAGAAGGTAGACTTCCTTATGACTGCTCGATATGGTCACACTCAGTACTCTCGTTCTCAATGAATACCTGTACTCTCACTCTAATGTCTCCACACTATAGACTCAAGACATATCTATCCTAAGGAAGCGATCGTACACCAACCTTCCAGATCGATCACCATCCTCATGATGATCCTATGGTCAGGAGATGTTTATGAGTTAGTTATGTAAATTCATGCCTTAAATTTTCAACTCTTAAAAATATGAATTGACATTCCTACTAACTCAAAGGATGTATCATAGACACAATATACACAATGTGATAGAAGAATAACCCATTTATTAATTTATGTCAAAATTATAAATTTGTCCTTAGATTTGTACAGGAATGTTTCAGCCAATCTGGTATCTAGGGCACACATCTAACAGGTACCCTACACGTCATAAGAAAAACCCATCGAATGGGCAAGAAATATACTTTAATCCCTTCATTTTCTTATGACCAGACAGCTATGGTGATTATCCTAATTCGATTACTAAGCTACTAAGAGATTAATCTAACATATCACATATGTAATCAATTAAAAATCAGATTGAATTATCTTTCATTTGTCAAACATATGAACAATAATTTTGAATCTATGCATGTAGAAAAAACATTCAGCAATCATACTAGATCCAAATTAAATCTCAATTAATATATTGAAATCTAAAATTAATTTTAGATCTAAATAATTTATGATTTATTTTAGATCTAAAATAATTTTAGATCTGAAACAATCCTATAATCACATTACAACATGTAGAAAATTCAAATCTAACATTAATTAATGTTCTACATCATTCTAAGACAACCATTCAGCATAACAGAATTATGCTAGGATAACCTTATTTCAGAATGATGTTGATTATCTAACTAATCTTTAGATCTAATTTCTATAAATCAGATTTTAGATCTGAGGGATTTCATGTTCGTATCAGAGCCTATGCTCTAATACTACTGTTAGAAAATACTATGATTTCGTACATGTAGTTTAAAATTTTTTAAAAATTTATGTAGTAAAAATAAATAAATTAAAATATTTTTAATTTAAAATACATATCAAAATTGATCTAAAAATCATATTTAGGATCTTGACATGAGCATGCTACCTTGATCTAAAATCTAAAAAGAAAATCAAACCTCAGCAAAATAAAATTGGAGATCAGATCTCCATATTTTCAGATTCTACGGATGTCCGGGGTTTCGATCATAGCCGTGCACATGCCCGACCTCTACTAATATCTACATGGAGTATCTGATCAAAGCATCGAGATGACCGACATGCTAGCACCTTATAGATCTCACTCCTCAGCCTTGGATCTGCATCTCTTCTTCTAGATCTTGAAGAAGAAGATCACTATGTGAACTCCTTCGTGTGGATCCATTGGGATCTGAATCAGATCATCAAGAAGAAAAAAAGAACCTTTATTCTTTTTTTTTTCTCTCTCTTTTTCTCTCTTAGATTTGATCACCATCAGATCTTAGATGTGGAGATGTTAGGAAGAAAGGAGTGTGGGCGTTGAGATGGTTTTGATGTCCTAAAGAAGGCTTTTTCTACTTCACACCAATAACTCACACCCCCTTTATTTTCTTTCACACACCTCCTTGTAATCCCATGCCTAACCTCTTCTTAACACTCTAATAGATCAAATATTATTTAATCTTAGGCATTCAAATCCAAAGGGAGGGATTAGATGTGTTGAGATTAGGTTGTGTGGTAAGAAAGGAAACTCCCATCTAAAATAGCATATGCCCCTTCTCTTCCCAAAATTTTGTCACTCAAAATTAAGGTCTAAAATCCTTTCCTTTTATACATTATCTCCTTCTTAGTTTGAATCAAATTCCAATAGAAAGAGAGAATGAAATAAGGAAAGATGCACATACAGGAGGGGTGCCCTCTTTCTTTCACACACATGAACGTGTGTTCCTTCTTTTCCCATTTTTTTTATCACATAAAAAATCAACTCCCACACTCTATCTAATAAGGATTTGATCTTATTTTGAATCAAATTCAAATAGAAAAAAATCAGCAAGAAAGAGAATCCCAAATAAGATGGGGTGCCAATAGTTGGCGCCCCTCCCCTTCATGTGCGCAAAAACAAAGGGGATGCATCTTCATGCGCTCCCTCCCCTTCTCTATATAAAAATTGGAGAGAGAGTCTCAAAGAACCTGGACTCTATGAGTCATGGTTCATCTGGTTCAAATTTGGTCTCAATCAGGTTCAAATCGAGTCGAATTCGAAAGATGGTCATGCTTGATCCAATCAAGCTTGAAATTCCAATCTGATTTAGATAATTGAACCCAATTAGCATTAAATTAAATTAAGTTTAATTAAATTAAATCTGATTTAAATTAATTAAAACTTAATCTATAATTTAATCAGTCTCAATAAAATTATAATATTTATAATTAAGTTCCTGTGCTAACAATTAGCAGCTGCCAAAACTGTAACGCTTACAAATTAGTAGTTTTTAAAATTTAAACTATCAATCTGATTGATAATTCAAATATAATCCAAGCCATTGATCAGGTCATGCTCTTTTTGTATGTGATCTCTCAGATTCTATTCTATCTGGTAGTGAGACATACCATGATCTCCAACATAGTATCATCGAAACTCCTTTCGATGGACTGAAACAATTCCAACTTACCTCAACAAGGATCGTTGATCTGAAAATGATCCTAGTGAGTTCTCATGATCCACCAGTGGTGCCTAGCAGCCTGTAGTAGCAACCCAGTAGAATAGAAAAGATGAACCCCTAGGTGCAGTTATCGTGTAATACAATTGCTTTATCATGAGTCTCAACTAGACAGAGGTCATGGAGAACTCATCAAACTCCATCGTCAGTAATATGCTAGATTGGCTCAACTCGAGTTCATCTGTGAATCTCGTGAAAACTCTTTTTTAGTATTCACACTTACTTTGGCTAGAGATTTTCTAAACTCAATCTTGAAAATCATATAGGACTTCTCTTTTTCTATCAAGATCGATAGATTCCATCTATGTGCATCCTACTCCAAACAATGAATCTGAACCTATAATAGCCAACACATACAGCAAAGATCCGAATGGCTAGGGACCAAGTGAATGTGCAGTCAAACTAAGTAGCCTCACTACGAATAGCCAACATACCGCAAGTCAAAAGATCAGTCACACCACTGCAGCATCGAAAAAACCACTGATAGGTGAGTAGACGTCCAAGTGATTTCTCATGTTGGTCAAGCTCAGTGCAAGTTATTCTCTAACAACCACCTGCACACACTCTCACCCTAGTGTCTCTATACTGTAGACTTGAGACTCATCTATCTTAAAGGGAGGTGATTCGTACACTGATCTTGAATGAATTGATCACTATCCTTCATGACGATCTTTCGATCAAAAGTATTTAGAAATTAACTACTAATAATGTATGTCTCAAATTTTCAACACCTTAAAAATATACAAAATCATCGTTATTAATTTTTAAGATAAATCATGGATACATATGACATGATTAATTATAAAGACTGCCCGTCAAGTATAAAATATACCCTAGAGAAAAGTATGTGTTAGCCAAGATTGTCTTCTAGGGTACACTTCTAACATGTGTTGGGGTAAGCTTTTTTATCTTCTTGGGAGTTTGATTCTTCTCTTTGATTTGCTCCCTCAAAAGTTTTTTTCAATTTTTTCCATACTTGTTTAGCTGAAATACATGAAAAAATTATATTAAATTTATTAATATCTAATAAATAATAAAGTATATTCATGGCTTTAGCATTTAGTTGAATTATTTCTTTATCAATCAATGCATTGATTGTATATGGGTCATTAACTATAATCTTTCATAAATTATAATCATGTGATTGTATGAAAATTTTTATCCTAGCTTTTCAATATATATAATTAGTGCCATTAAATAGTGGTGGTCTTGAGGTTGATTGTCCTTCAATAAATAAGGATCCAACCCAAGTTCCCACGATCTTTTACTCTAAGACTATTAGTTCAACAACCAATAATAGAGCACCCGCTCTAATACCACTTGTTGCATAGAAAGATAGCAACCCAAGAGGAGGGTTGAATTGAATTCTTTAAAAATTTTAACTAAATTAGATCTTAAGCAAGTATGTGCTTTAATCTAAGCTAATTTATGTATTTGATGTTAAAAAATCACTACAGTTTCGTACGTGTAGTTCAAAAATTTTTCTAGACATCTATACAGTGAAAATAAATAAATTAAAATATTTTTAATTTGAACACATATCATATATGATCTAAAAACTATAGTTAGGATCTTGATATGAACATTCAACTAAGATCTAAATCTAAAAAAGAAAAATAATTGTTAGCCAAAAATAAGTTGGAGATTAGATCTCCATACCTCGAATCCTGCGGATGTCCCAGATTTTGATCGTAGCCACGCAAGTATCCGACCTCTACTGGTATCCACACAGAGTTGTTTGATCAGAGCATTGAGATCACCGGTGTGCTAGTACCTTACAAATCTCACTCTTCACCCTTGGATCTAGATCTCTTCTTCTAGATCTTGAAGAAGGAGATCGCTGCGCGAACTCTTTCACGCGATTCGATGGGATCTGAACCAGATCACTATGAAGAGAAGAAGAATCCTTCTTCTTCTCTTCTTCTCTCTCTTTTACTCTCTTAGATCTGATCTCTATTAAATCTTGGCATGGAGGTTGGAGGAAGGAGGGCATGGGGATGTAAAGAGAAAAGATGGTTGGCGATGGAACAAAATGTCTTGTCTTAAAGAAACGGTCTCCCTCTCTCATGCTAATACAATTCATGCCCAATATTTTTTGTTGCACCAAATATGATCCACTCTTTCTTAATCAAATAGAATTTCATATCATCAAATGGATGGATGAGATGTGGAGGCATTAAGAAAGAAGAATGCAAGAAAGAAATCGCCTAACCACTTCCTCACGCACACACATTTTGTTTAGAAAATTTTTGTCACACAAAATAATTTCATTCCTCTTTTGTTCCATGCCTCAATGAGATATGATTTGTTTCTATTCAAATCTGGGTTCAAATGGAAGTATTATCGTATCAAGAAAGAGTCCCAAAGCAAGGGAAGACACCAACTATTAGCGCCACACAATATTTCATGCACACTAAGAGAAGAGCATGAGAAAACTATCACCCCTTCTAATTTTTGGCATGATATCTAGAGAGAGAGTCCTAGAGGATCTGGTCTCTCTGAGTTAAGGTTCTTCTGGTTCAAGTTGGGACTTAATCAAGTTCAAATCGAGTCTGAAATGAGCCGAATTCGAAAAGGCTGTCAAGCTTGATCCAATCAGGCTTGAAATCCAAATCTGATTTGGATAATTAAACCCAATTAGTACTAAACTAAATTAAATATAATTAAATTAAATTTGATTTAAATTAATAAAAATTTAATTCATAATTTAATCAACTTCAAAAAAATTACAACATTTACAATTAAGTCCCTGCACTAACAATTAGCAGCTGTCAAAATTATAATGATTACAAATTAGTATTTTTTAAAATTCAAACTATCAATTCGATTGATAATTTGAATATAATCTAAGTCATTGATCAGGTCATGCTTCTTTTGTGTGTGACCTCTCAGGTTCTATTCTGTCTGATCGTGAGATATACCATGATCTCCATCACAGTATCATCGAAACTCTTTTTGATGGACTGAAATGATTCCAACTCACCTCAACAAAGATCATTGATCCGAAAATGATCTTAGTGAGTTCTCACAATCCACCAGTGATGTCTAACAACATGTAGTGGCAACCGAGCAGAACAAAAAAGTGAACCCCTAGGTGCAGTTATCGTGTGATATAATTTTTCTATCATGAGTCCTGACTTGATGGAGGTTATGGAGAACTCATCAAACCCCATCGTTGTCATATGCTAGATTGGCTCGACTCAAGTTCATCTGTAAATTCTATGAAAACTCTTTTTTAGTATTCACACTTACTCTGGCCAGAGATTTTCTGAACTCAGTCTTACAAATCGCATAGGACTTCTCTTTTTCTATCAAGATCGATAGATTCCATCTAGGTGCATCCTACTCCAAACAGCGAATCTGAACCTACAATAACCAACATACATAGCAAGGATCCGAATGGCTAGAGACCAAAAGAATGTGTAGTCAAACTATATAGCCTCGCTGTGAATAGCCAACACACCGCAGGTCAAAGGACCAGTCACACCACTACAGCATCGAGAAGATCATTGATGAGTGAGTAGACATCCAAGTGATTTTTCGTATTGGTCATGCTCAGTGCAAGTTGTTCTCTAACTACCATCTACATTCTCACCCCAGTGTCTCTACATCATAGACTCGAGACTTATTTATCCTAAAGAGAGGTGATCCGTGCATCGATCTTGAATGGATTGATCACTATCCTTCGTGACAATCCTTCGATCAGAATCATTTAGAAATTAACTACTAATGATGTATGTCTCAAATTTTTAATATTTTGAGAATATATAAAATCATCTTTATTAATTTTTAGGATAAATCATGGATGCATAAGACATGATTGGTTATAAAGACTGCCCATTAAGTACAAGATATGCCCTAGAGAAAGGTATGTATCAGCCAAGATTGGCTTCTAGGGCATATATCTAACAAACTCTCACTTGCACAAAAGTCAATCTGCCATATACCTGAGCCTCATCTTCTGAAGATAGACTCGGTGTTTAGCTGGCTAAGTGACTTGGGCCTACCACTATTATGTGGAGTCTACTCTTTGTACCTCCATGTATTTCTTCGTAAGGTAATCATGTATATTTCTGCTCTATGTGCATGGACTTTTGGTGAGACCTTGGCTCCTTAACGATGGCTATGGACCATTATCTTTGCAGTACAATATCAAAGCATCCAATGGTATGTTATCTAGTTCTGCAACTATCACAAGAATCAGAATACATCCTGCACATTTATAGCATATTCAGCTTTCATTGGTCGATTGCCTAGAACCCTTCCAATATATTGAACCAACATAACTTAAGAATACATATTGATATAGATATTCTACCATCAGCATCAGTGTATCCTCTCACTCTTATCTCTAATCCCTTTGTGCTTCTTAAGTACTTAGAGATATTTTCACAGCAATGCAATGCAGCCAGCCTAGATTCGACAATATTTGCTCGTGATTTTCACAGCAAGATATACCAAGTCGAGTACATAGCATGGCACACACTTATACCCAAGAGGATAACGGATCCCTCTTGGAGGTTTCAATACTGAACCCTTTCAGCACCTCTTATATGTACTTATCTATGAAAAATAAATATCCTTTCAGGATCTATCTCTATAGACTTTTATTTTCAAAATATTTGACCTAGGTCTTTGATAAAAAAATTCTATATACAACCACATCATAACCGATGTCAGCATGAAACCCTCCCACTGACCTTCATGTAACTACATGATTCCTCATATCACATCATTATAGATTTTGGGATCATCTCTATGTTCCCAATCTCTTTTGAGAAACACTTTCTCAAAATTTTTTGTAAGAATACGAAGTACCTTTGTAAAGGATGATAGATCCTACTATATCTATGAGGTGGAGGATGTACTATATATACTGGCTTATTTTAAATAGGTTGTACAAATTCTGTGACTCATTGTTCTTTAGAGATTTTCTCTTTAAGTTCATCCTCCCACTGTTTTCAAGAAAACAGTATGATTGCTCACGATCATATTGTGAACCACTGAGAAGAGAAAGTGATATCCCAAATCCTTTTGGGATACTCCATAAACGAGCTCTCACAAACCTATCCTCTAATTTGTCCACCATATCATATCTCATATGGTGTGGTGAAACCAACTTTAGAAGAAATCTAATTTAAATTTCAAAAATTAAATCTTGTTCTTAAAGAAATAATAATTGAATTAGTGATATTCATGACGGATCAGACCATATCACATACAATGCCATTGATCCTCATAGATACACCATTGAGTTGAGGTGTATAAGGAGAATTCTATTATGAAACTATACCATTCTCTTTAGATAATCAACAACTTCTCTATTTGGTATTGCATCCTCGATCTGATCGAAGTATCTTTAAAAATTTTTTGATTTATCTTTTCTATTTTACATCTGAATTTTTTGAACCTTTCAAAGTCTTTCAAATTTGTATCTCACATATATACCTATACTATGACAGTTCATCGATAAAAGTGATGAAGTAGTGATAACCTCCTAGTTTGGCTCATCAAATGGGCCATACACATCATATGTGTACTAGGATAAGTATCTCAGTGGTCTTATTTCTTTGACCCACAAAGGATAGCTTGGTTATTAATTCTCAAAGAGATGATTCATAGACTAGATATGACTAAATAGTCAATGAACCCAAAAAGCCCATTTTCTCTAGTCGGCAAATCATTTCTTCTCATACATGATCTAGCTAAAGGAACCATCTATATACTTCAGATTATTTGATTCTGAATCTCTCAGACCCAATGGCATTTACTATTTGCTCAAATAATTTCATAAATACATCACCATGCAAAATGATCAAAAATTAAATCCAAGCGGTAATCATCGAGATTAGATGCTCACGGTCTTAGTGCAACGTTTGCACCATTGCCGACTCAAAGAGTCACTTCACGTTCTCTCAGTCCTCTTTCTTCCTTAGACCTTATATTAAAGTGCATAATATGCACTAAAGTCTAATAAAAAGAGAAAATCATAAGATCAATTTTGAGCAATTCAACATATCTTCCAAAGGTGTGTCAATATTTCTTTAGATTCTCCAGGTAGGTACCTCTAAACTTTTCAAGATCCCTTAGTTACCAGCATACTAACCAATTTAGTTAAAGTACTATAATATTTATTCATATAATAGTTTCATAAACTATCCATATAAATTAGAAATTACAGGATCAAATCTATTAGAAATTTTTTATGCATAGTCATGTCGAGCTTTTCAAGCTCTTCAATGTCCTTGATCATCGATCATGGATAAACTGCCCATCACGCATCGCATACACTGTGTGACTCTGATCATCTCACAGCTATTGCAGATGAATTAGCATGTCATTGGCAGTCTATATGTCTTTATGCATACATTGGATTTCATCAACTATGAGGTCCAATTTATGGCACCTAACTTAATTGTCAATGTCCAACCATTTATCAAGTATAGTTCGTTGACTATGGATTGGATAAGCTGATGACATTAGGTTAACCTGATCAAAAATATGATTTAATTTCTAAAAATCAAGAACCATTCTTAGATTTCTGAGCCAGAATATATAATTGATTTCGGTTAAGTGATTAATATCTAGGATTTAAGCTCGAGTATTGAAAGGTAAAGACTTGATCATAGAGAGTAAAGATTTAATTAGATAATTGTACTTATAATAGTTTGTTCTAGAGATTTTAAAAACAAACAAAAATCTTTCACTAATTTTTTGAATCTCTCACACTTCTCGAGTGGAGAAACAGAAATCCTAATGTGATAAGTGGTTCTAGTGGGTGCTGTGATCTCATCGATATATGGCACCTCACCTAACAGTTATTGATGACACGTATACCAATGCATGGACAATTTTTTATCCAGATGCTTCTCCAAGTATGTTGTAGCGACTTGGTCTCTAAGTCTTGTGGCCTCACCTAATAGTTATTGGCATATTTCTAAGTTAAGTCCGACCCACCATTCACCAACGACTGTAAAGCCGTCATTGGGTCCCTCACTTAACAGTTATTGGGCCCAACCCTATTTTTACCCTGAGACATCTAATGCCAATAGAGTGGTTATATCTTTTCGATGCAACCGAACCACTGTAACCAACTGAGAATGATCAACGTTGGAAAAGGTACCTGCATCTCTACAATGGTGGAAGATCAGTAGACTTAATATTTAGTGAGGAGATTTGGGTTCAAGTCTCTTCTAATTAGTCACACACATTTGATGTAATGACTAATCTGGTTTGGGTCAGCACATTATATGTCTGACCACCCTAGTCGGCATAGGTGAACTCGGATCAACAAGCAACCTAATACAAAACATAATCTCTCAAGATGGCTAGATAAGTAAAGATGAGTGGGGGTCCCCTTGTTGCTTTCTTTAGACACTAATGAATTGGTCAGATCAGACAATAGAATCAATTAAATAACCACCATCTAATACTTACCTTAGATACCAAATTGATTGATTAGAATTAATTAGGTTAACCTATAGAGCCGGGCTCGAACCGCTGAGCTAAATTTGGTCTTGACTTAATCAATTCACATTACATGTGAATCAATTTGACCAACTATAACTAAATTCAATTTTGAGCCCTTTTGACCTAATCCCAATCAACTCTTGATTAGGTTCGATCAACTGCTCAAAATCAAAAAGGATTCTAACCTGATCTAATCAATGACCCTAATTGTAGTTTAGTCTCTAAACCTAATTTGTTCAATCCATACATGAAGCTCATATTTTTTGCATTAAAATTTAGATCTTAAATTCATAATTTTAGATCTTATAATTTTAAATCTTAATTCTCAATTAAGTGCATTATGTATATGGGTTTAAGTTTAGATCTTGAAATAATTTTTAATCTAAACCATTTATATTGTATCTCATATGATATGATTGTTTGCAGAATCAAGTCGACTCACTCTGGTACATAAATCGACTTGTCACAGTGAGTCGGTACATACTAAGACAAATAGAAACCTATAAATCTAGCCCGCACAATTGAGTCGGCTCATCAACAAATGAGCTGACCTACCAAGATCTCGAGTCGACTTCAACAAATTAAGTCAACTCACCAAGCACTCGAGTCAATCCAATTGAGAATCGAGTTGACTCCACAGGCATACCAGTCACAATTTTATGATTCCATGCAAATAGAACTTAAGATTTTTGATCTAGAATTTTGTAAAAATTAAGTTTTAGATCGTGTGTCAAACAATATATCAAATATAATATTTTAGTGATATAAAATATATAAAAATACATGCATAATCTGATTTAAATCTAAAATATATATCATATACCAATTTTTCGTTCGCTGTTCATCTTCATGAGAAACATCACAGTCGGCACCCCTACAAGTCATAAGAGAGAACCCATCGAACGGGCTAAAAAGGGATTTTAATCCCTTCATCATCTTATGACCGGACGGCCATAGTGACTATCTCAATTCGATTACAAAGCTACTAAAAATTTAATCTAATATATCACATATGTAATCAATTAAAAATTAAATGTAATTATCTTTCACATGTCAAATATATGAACAATAACATCGAATCTATGCATGTAAGAAAAATTTCAGCAATCATACTAGATCCAAATTAAACCCTAATTAATATTTTTAGATCTAAAACTAATTTTAGATTTGAATAATTTATGATTCATTTCAGATCTAAAATAATTTTACATCCAAAATAATCTTGTAATCATATTACAGCATGCATAAAAATCAGATCTAATATTAATCGATGTTCTACATCGTTCTAGGACAACCATTCAGCATAATAGGATTATGCCAGGACAACCTTATTTCAGAATGATGTGGATCATCTTACTAACCTTCAAATTTGATTTCTATACTTTAAATTTCAAATCTGAGGGGTTTTTATATTTGTATCAGAACCTGGCTCTGATACCACTGTTAGAAAATCACTACGATTTTGTATGTGTAGTTCAAAAATTTTTTTAAACATCTATATAGCAAAAATAAATAAATTAAAATATTTTTAATTTGAACATGTACCAGATCAGATCTAAGAATTATAGTTAGAATTTTGATATGAATATTCAACCATGATCTAAAATCTAAAAATAAAAATTGTTAGCCAAAAACAAGTTGGAGATCAGATCGTCATACCCCGGATCCTGCAGATGTCCCAAATTTTGATCATAGCCGTGCATGCGCCCGACCTCTACTGGTATCCACATGGAGTAGCTTGATCAAAGCACTAAGATCATCGGTGTGCTAGCACCTTGTAGATCTTGCTCCTCATCCTTGGATCTAGATCTCTTCTTCTAGAACTTGAAGAAGGAGATCACTGCGCGAACTCTTTCGGGCATATCTTACGAGATTTGAATCAGATCAATATGAAGAGAAAAAGAACCCTTCTTCTTCTCTTCTTTTCTCTCTTTTACTCTCTTAGATCTGATCTCTATCAGATCCTAGTGTGGAGGTTGGAGGAAGGAGGGCGTGGGGATGTAAGGAGAAAAGATGGTTGGCGATGGAACAAAATCTCTTGTCTTAAAGAAATAGTCTCCCTCTCTCACGCTAATACAATTCATGCCCAATATTTTTTGTCGCACCAAATATGATCCACTCTTTCTTAATCAAATAGGATTTCATATCATCAAATGGATGGATGAGATGTGGAGGCATTAAGAAAGAAGAATGCAAGAAAGAAATCGCCCAACCACTTCCTTACGCACGTAAATTTTGTTTAGAAAATTTTTATCGCACAAAATATTTTATTCCTCTTTTCTTCCATACCTCAATGAGATATGATTTGTTTCTATTCAAATCTGGGTTCAAATGGAAGTATTATCATATCAAGAAATAGTCCCAAAGCAAGGGGAGACACCAACTATTAGCACCTCACAATATTTCACGCACGCTAAGAGAAGAGAATGAGAAAACTATCACCCCTTCTGATTTTTAGCTTGATATATAAAGAGAGAGTCCCAAAGAACTTGGGCTCTCTGAGTCAAGATTCTTCTAATTTAAGTTGGGCCTTAATCGGATTCAAATCGAGTCCGAAACGAGCCAAATTCAAAAAGGCTATCAAGCCTGATCCAATCAGGCTTAAAATCCAAATTGATTTGGATAATTGAACCTAATTAGTATTAAATTAAATTAAGTCTAATTAAATTAAATTTGATTTAAATTAATTAATACTTAATTCATAATTTAATCAATCTTAAAAAAGTTATAACATTTGCAATTAAGTCCCTACGCTAACAATTAGTAGTTGCCAAAACTGTAACGATTACAAATTAGCAGTTTCTAAAATTTAAACTATCAATCCAATTGATAATTTGAATATGATCCAAGCCAATGATCAGATCATACTCCTTTTGTATGTGACCCCTCAGGTTCTATTCTGTCTGATCATGAGACATACCATGATCTCCATCACAATATCATCGAAACTCTTTTCGATAGGTTGAAATGATTCCAACTCACCTCAACAAAGATCGTTGATCCGAAAATGATCTTAGTGAGTTCTCACGATCCACCAGTGATGTCTCACAATATGTAGTGACAATCCAGTAGAACAAAAAAGTAAACTTTTAGGTACAGTTATGGTGTGATACAATCTCTCTATCGTGAGTCCCAACTTGACGGAGGTCATGGAGAACTCGTCAAACCCCATCATCAGTCATTTGCTAGATTGGCTCAACTCGAGTTTATCTGTGAATCCCATAAAAACTCTTTTTCAGTGTTCACACTTACTCTAGCCAGAGATTTTTTGAACTCAGTCTTATGAATCGTATAGAACTTCTCTTTTTCTACCAAGGTCGATAGATTCCATCAAGGTGCATCCTACTCCAAATAGTGAACCTGAATCTACAATAGCCAATATATACAGTAAAAAGTTGAATGGCTAGGGACCAAGAGAATGTGCAGTCAAACTATGTAGCCTCGCTACGAATAGTCAATACACCATAGGTCAAAGGACTAATCACACCACTGCAGCATCGAGAAAGACCACTGATGAGTGAGTAGACATCTAAATGGTTTCTCATGTTGGTCACACTCAGTGCAAGTTATTCTCTAACAACGACCTACACTCTCACCTCAGTGTCTCTAAACCACAGACTCAAGACTTATCTACCTTAAAGAGAGGTGATCTATGCACTGATCTTGAATGGATTGATCACTGTCCTTTATGATGATCCTTTGATCGGAAGTATTTATAAATTAACCACTAATAATGTATGTCTCAAATTCTCAATATTTTAAGAATATACAAAATTATCTTTGTTAATTTTTAGGATAAATCATAGACATATAAGACATGATTGGTTATAAAGGCTGCCCATCAAGTACAAAACATGTCCTAAAAAAAGATGTGTCAGTCAAGATTGACTTCTAGGGTGCACATCTAACATTTGATATGTATATGTTGGGAAATATGTTCTAAAGCCAATCGTGTGACGATTGTGCTAATGATAAATGTATATGAATTGATAAATAATAAAAGTTATTTGATATTTTTCATCACAAGGTTACATCTTTTAACGAACTCCTATATTGTGATGAAGTCCTTAGGACTACTTTGATCGATAAAAAAAGATTATCACGTAGTCCTTAAACAGGTTTGTGACCAAACGATACGCTATTACATGATAATAGCAATATCAAGTGTAGGTCATTGTGTGCTATATGTATTGATTATCTTCGTAACCAAATGGTATGAAGATACTGGTATGACATGCAGGTGAGATGTAGGAGTACATCATCACTGAACGTGACCAACTGCGGAGCACTCTACTGTCAAGGGTAGCCGCGAAAGGTATGGGTATAAGTATCCCTCCGATCTGAGATCACCACGGTGACTTGCAAGTAACTCACTATACTTTAGTGTTGAACTAACTGAGTTTCTAATTCAGTGATGAAAGATTTTTAGGTGCAGTCAAGTACTTGTCAAGTCGGTGCATGAGTCAAAATGGGATTGATCCTTTCAAATTAGTAGGAGATATGCATCAGTGTATTTCAATTTAGCAAAATTTGAGTCGGGATAATCCATGTGATGAATTTGAAAAAGAATAAAATATAATATGGATGACTTATCTAGGATTAACAGTTAAATCCTAAGTCATTCTCGAGCATTAGGGTTAAAGGAATGAATTATATGGTAACCATATGCCAATAGGTTCTTGAATGTTGTTTCGCCATCATTCGATCTATCCGGATGTCGGGTCATAATTGCTAGATGGTTACATTGATTAGTTCAGAAAGTTATTCTTATGCTACCGACTTAGGTTTGAATCTATGGAGTCATACTCAAAAGAAGTTTCTGACTGATCATATGGCTGATCAACGATTGAAAATTATTTAAGGGTTTAATCATCAATTCGATTGATGGTTAACCTTATGCAAAAGTTTTAATAAATTAATTCACCAAGTATTAATAAATTAATAAAAGATTAATTAGTAATTAAATTATTGATTAGCTTAATTTAATTGAGCAAAGAGGATTAAATAAAATCTAATTGAATTAGATTCAATTAGGTTTAATCAGGTTATAAGATGATCTAATCGCTAAGGGAGAATTATCCCTGATTTGATCAGGACTTTGATTTAATCAATTTTTAATTTGATTAAAATTTGATTAAAAATTTATAAACTTAATTAGATTGAATTTCATATATTTTATTTAGGCTAAACCAGATATGATTTGGTTTCGATTCAAATAAGGAAACTTAGAGTCCTTATTGGGATAGGACTCTTCTCCCTGCGCTAATCTAGATTGCACACCATATATCTACACACACAAAATTATTTTATCTGATATTTTTTCACACCAAAGAGTCCCTTCCCTTATCTATCTTACAAATAAATTTTATTTAGTTTTGATAAAAGAAAGGTTCTGAAATTAGATATCAAAATATTTCTTATCAGGAGAATCTGTTCTCATCCAGATCAACCTCTCCATGCCAATAAATTATTTTCTCCTTATATTTATGGAATTTTGTGGATATTTTTTGTGAGAGATTAGTTTTAGAAATTATTTATCATAAAAAAATATTAAAAGAGATGTTGCATATTCTTTTGGTATATTTTTGGATGTAAAATTGTGAAAGGAGGCAGAATCTTGTAAGGGTCCAAGATCACTAGGACTCTTCACCCCACCTCCTTACATGCCTATAAAAGGGGTTTTTTGTAGTTTCTTTTATATGTGTAAGATGCTAGAAGAGAGCTCTTCATGTGATAGATGTTTGGGCATGGTTTATGATGTAAAAAAATAAAGAGGAGGGTCTTTTCTCTTGGGGTGTACGCAAAAACCTGAATTTCAAATTTTTGGTTCTAAAGATTTGGGAGGAAAAAATAAATTAAAAATAAATTATTTTCTTTTCTATCTTTCTTTCACCTCTTCATCTCCTCTAGAAGTCCATCTTCAATCTCTGAAAAGATTCTAAAGATTTAAAGAAGGGATCCAAATCAGTCAAGAAGAAGGTCTTCATGTGAGCTAGCACTCCCGAGAAGACCGATCAGATCGGGGCTTCGAGTGGATTTCTCATAGAGGCCGGACGTGTGTGCGGCTACGAGCAACTAGCAAGGATCCTCTCCATCATATCTCTCAGTAGTAGAGATCATCGACCCATGGTTAGGTATGGAGTTCTAAACTCAGATTAGAAGTAGATGTGATCTACTACTCACATGCATGCATGCTGATTTTGTCTTCAGATTATTTTAGATTTTATATGCAACATATTATATCATAGATCTTAGAGTAGATTAATTTGATGATTAGATCATCTGAATGTTAGATTAATTTGATTGATCTAGTTATCTTTCATTATAAATTTTTTGAAAAGGTTTTGAAATATATGCATAAAATTGCCTACGCTTCCCAACAGTGGTATCAGAGCCCAGGTTCGTTATGACATGATTTATGTATATATTAAATCTAAATTTTAATTTTATTTAGATCTGATATGTAATATTTTAATTTAAATTTAATTAATGGTTGATCGCATAAACTGACATAAGGTTGTCCTGCTGTAGGGTTTACCACTCACAGTGAAATGATTATCCTAGTTTGTGCTGATCATTGATAAAATCTGATTTTATGTCATTCATGTGATATTTATGATCTGATTTAGATATGATCTAAGATTATAATCAGATCTGATAAATTTAGATTAGATCTAAATTCAAGCATATATGATATGTGATTAGATTAGATGATTTGATAGTAAGTATTTGGATTGGGTTGATCACCAGGCCATCCGATCATAGGAGCAAGAACGGTTTAAAGGTCCTCTCTTCCTATTCGATGAGGTGCTCTTATGGCGTATAGGGGTACCATGTGATTAGATTCCATAAAGAAGAAAGTGAAAGGAGAAAACTTACTTTCTTGCAAAATCCTAGATCTTAAAATCCTAGGTGTTGTTGTATGTGATGCAAGTTGCGAAAAAGTTAGTTACATCTAATCTTGTTTAATCAAAATTATTTTGATTTAAAATTATAAAAAATTTAGATTTGATCTAAAAGATTTTATGATTTACATGGGAAAATTATTTTCAAAACCTTAACTATGTTGATGCAAAACTTAATTGAGAATTAAGTATAGAATCATTAGATCTAGAATTATGATTTAAGATCTAATGATATTCATATAAAATATGAGGGTATGGGTTAGCTTAGATCAAGTCCTCTTAATTGGGTTATACTTAAGGTTAGAATCAAAAAGTTAATGGACTAACTAGAGAAATTAATTAAATCTAACCAAATATTGAATTAGATTAAAATCAGGATTTTTCTAGAACCAATATAATAGTTGTAGATGGTCCAGTCCATGTCTTTGATTAGACCAAATGGATCTTAATTATGGCTTAGTGATTGAACCCTAATCATTAGGTTGGTTAAATCAAAACTAATTAACCAATTGGTGTCAAGATAAGTTCGGTATTTTGATCAATGATTTTTAATTGGGAGTGGCTACCTAGCCATTTCGATGGTGTCTAAGACAAACTTAGTAGATCCTCCCATCAATCTCACTTACTTGGCTAATTTGATAGATTATGTCTTGATTAGATCGCTAAGTGATTCGAGTTGACCCATGTCATTAAGGTTAATCAATGTGACTGATCTAGGTGCCATTTCCACCAACATGATCCTGATCCAATTCAATGACTTAGTAAAGTCAGTGGGAGGATTATGGTTTACTGGTTGATCTCTTCTCATCTTTTCTCTAAATTGATTAAATTTTTTAAATTATTAGATTCATAAAATAAGCTAGTTATGGGGATAACTAGATCATAGCCTTCTATTAAGATGAATGATAATGGGTCCATTATTTCTGATTGACATTGCAGGCGCTATCTGTCTAGTGTTCTCTCTGAATGATAGAATTATCATTCATCATATGATGACTCTATTATACTATCTGATGATGGTTGGATTGATCGAGCCATCCTCGAGCCTGATCATTCATTAGTTAGAAATACTGAGTATGTTCATGTTAATGGTTTGACCTAATCAAAACTTTCAGTGGAGGCCCATCGTCTATTGAAATGATATCTGGGGTAAAATTATTTACTAAAAATTATTTAAAAAATAATTGGTTGAGAATCTACCCATAGATGTATATGGGTTGATCGAGCCATCCTCGAACTTGTATGCAGTCTGTGTGGATTCTAGTATCCACTAAAAAATTAAAGTAATTCCTCAGATTGGAGGTAACGGCTACCAATTCGACTAAAATAGTGGAAAAACCTTTAAACTAAAATCCAAATCTTTAGGCTTAATCAATTCATAAACATAGAGGTCTTGTATTTTTCTTTTAGTTATGGCTAGATGTCCGTTGCTCTATTCACTGTTTGATGGTGACTGATTTATAGGACCTAACTTCGATAATTGATATCGAAAGTTGTAAATAGTTCTAGAGGATGAATAGATCCTAAATATGATTATGGATCCAGCACCTGAAGTTCTCACATTCAAAACACATGATGTGATCAAAAGAACTTATCAAAAGTGGCCTAATGATCATATCACTGTGTGAGATTTTTGAGAGCAGTGAAGAACACGAATTTAGTTGTCAATTTGTTGATGCTCAGTAGGAGAAAATTCTTCAAATATTGAAGGAGTTCTTTCGTACCTCTGAAGATATGTCTTCAGTAAGGCAATAATTCTTTAAAAAAGAAAAAGAAAAAAAAGGTGCAAAAAAGTTGCGCTTGCGCTAATGAGTCCGAACTGACAAAAGAGTTTAAGGTTAACCTGGTCTGGCAGAGTCTCTTGATCCAAATAGATTATGGAAGAGAAATCAATAAAGGATTGCTGAACAAGGTATTTATATGATAACACCTTATGATTTCTCTATCTGTGATACTACTACCTGGATATTGGATATCGAAAGTCCATGCAAATTATTGCAATGACTTTAGGTTAATAGAAAGTTGGAAAACTGCAAGAGATTTTTGAATATTGGAGTTGGAAGTTATGTTTCAATCCTGATTTTAAAAATTCTTGAGTCTATTTTCAATTCTAACAATATCATTTTAGTGATTGTCACTATTGTCTAATGATTTTTCTGATTTCATTATGAATGATGTCAAAAATTATGTAGACAACTAAGAAATGACATTTGTGAATAGTCACAGCCTGTTAGTGTATTATACACAATCAAATAAATTCTTTGAAGTACATAATGTCATGAAAGCCTATCTTTGGTAATTTAGGCTCGATCATATAAATAAGAATAGGATTAACAGGCGATAATTTTTTAAGGCCAATGATTGTGAATCATTATCAACCTATCAATTCTATCTCCTTAGTAAGATGACCAAGTCATCTTTATTGAAAAAGGTGAATGAGCTAATGATGTTCTGAATCTGATACATACTGATGTATTGAATTTACGAACATGTTTGCTATAAATCTGAATTATTTGAAATGTTCAAATAAGTCCATAATAAGGTAGAGAAACAAACTTGGAAGAGCATTGAAATTCTTCGGTCAGACCAAAGAGGAGAATGTATTTCAAGTAAGTTTTGACATATCTAGAAGAGAATAGGATTCTCTCCTATTGGAATCGACTTTGTTAGATATAGTTCGATCCATGATGGGATTTATAAGTCTGCCAGTCTCCATTTAAGGTTATACTCTTAAGACTACTTGTTATGTTCTAAACTGAATTCTGAAATAATCAGTCGCAAAGACTCCATATGAGATATGGACTGGGCATAAGCCGATACTTTTATACCTTAGGGTTTGGGAGTGTTTGTTTTATGTCAAGCAATTGCAAACCGATTAGCTTAGATCTCGATCCTATATATATTATTTTATAAGATAACCAAAAAATCTAGGGGATATAACTTCTACCATGCTAAAGAATAAGAGTTGTTCGGCATTCTTTTCAGAAAAAAAGTATTTTGATGAAGGTACTGATGCCTTTAATGTAGAACTTATGAAGTTCGATAGATAGAAGAACCGATACAATCTAGTGAACCCATAGAATCAAATTTGATCAGATCAAACTCGAAACCTGTTGTAGAGGCACCATTAAGGAGATCTGGTAAAGTATCACATCTGTCAGATAGATACTTTGGTATCTAGTTCGGAGACGTGATCATGTTGAACTCAATGAGAACAATAAAGATTTGATCACCTATATGGATGCCATGCAGAGGTTCGACTCTGAATAATGGCTTGGAGCCATAAATCCAAAATGGAGTCCATGAAGGTCAACGGTGTATGGATACTTATTGATCCACTCGATGGGATAAAATCTATAGAGTGTAAGTGGATCTTCAATAGGATCAGAGTAGCACAAACGAGAAGGTAGAGACCTACAAAGCTCGTTTAGTTGCCTAAAGATATTGTCAACATTATGGTATTGATCATAACGAGATATTTTCTCTTGTGGCAATGCTAAATATTTTAGAGTTGAAACATGAATTTTGATAAGTGATCAAAATGCATGACTTCATTGAGAATGAAGAAGAATCTTGCAAATTCAAATGGATTAATTATTCTATGAGCGTATTTCTTGTCCTGTATGTGAATAAAATTTTCTTAATCGGGAATGATATTCCTTATATTATAGGAAATAAAGGTTTCACTATTATCATATTTCTCCATAAAAGACTTAGAAAAAGCATCTCTCATCCTAGTGATGAAGATCTATAGAGATAGATCTAAGAGGCTGCTTAAGTTTTCCCAGTCCAACATACATAGGGTGTTTATGAGTAAAATTTATTCGATCATGTACACTATGTATGAGAATCGAATATGGTATACTCACTAGGGTAGTGAGTAGATACTTGCAAGATCCAAATGAGAATCACTGATAGGACATCCTTAGGTATTTGAGAAATACTAAGGATCGATGACTCAGTTATGGAGAATCTGACTTAAAAGTTGTGGAGCATGATTTCAATTTTCAGTTGGACATAATAATAGCAAGAATGTATGGGAATATATCCTTACTCTAAATAATGGAGCAATCTGCTAGAAAGGTTCCAAGTAAAAGAATATAGTCAAATTTAAATTGCGAGGCAGAATGTATTGCAGCATTCGATGCTTGCAAGAAGTTATGCGATTATACAGGTTCACTGACAAATTAGGAGTGGCACCCTTCGATGATGGTCTCACTGTATTGTACAGCATCGGAGCCATAGCTTATACCAAGGAGCTAAAATACCATTAGCTTACTAGGCATTTTGCATCGCTACCATCTTATTCGAAAAATTTGTTAACGTGACATCAATCTTTAGAAGATCGATGGAAAGGAGAACTTGACCAACCCATTTACTAAAGCTTCAATATCTAGGAGTTCTAAGATGATAAATCGAAGATGGGTATATGATACTATACTGATTGGCTTTAGTCCAAGTGGGAGTTGTTGGAAAATGTATCCTAAAGCCAATCATGTGACGATTATGCTAATGATTAATGTATATGAATTGATAAATAATAAAAGTTATTTGATATTTTTTATCATAAGATCTAATGAACTCCTATGTTGTGATAAAGTCCTTAGGACTACTTTGATCGATAAAGGAGGATTTATCACATAGTCCTTAAACTGGTTTGCGACCAAACGACACGTTATTACTAGGACGATAGCGATATCAAGTATAGGTCGTTATGTGCCATATGCATTGATTATCCTCGTAACCAAATGGTATGAAGATACTGGTATAGTATGCAGATGAGATGTAGGAGTACATCATTACTGAACATGACCAACTGTGGAGCACTCTGTTGTCAAGGGTAGCTCACGAAGGGTATGGGTATAAGTGTCCCTCTGACCTGAGATCATTACGGTGACTTGCAAGCAACTCACTGTACTATAGTGCCAGACTAACTGAGTTTTTAATTCAGTGATGAAAGATTTTTGGGTGCAGTTAAGTACTTGTCAAGTCAGTGCATGAGTCAAGATAGGATTGATCCCTCTAAATTAGTAGGAGATACGCATCAGTGTATTTCAATTTAGCAAAATCTGAGCCTGGATAATCTATGTGATGGATTTAAAAAAGATTGAATACAATGTAGATAACTTATATAAAATTGACAGTTAAATTCTAAGTCATTCTCGAGCATTAGGGTCAAAGGGATGAATTATACGGTAACCATACGTCAATAGGTTCTGAAATATTGCTTCGTCATCATTCGACCTATCCAAATGTCGGGTCATAATTACTAGATGGTGACATCGATTGGTTCAGAAAGTTATTCTTGTACTACCGACTTAGGTTCAAACTTATGGGGTTATACCCAAAAAAAAATTCTGACTGATTATGTGGCTGATCAACGATTGAGAATCATTTAAGGGCTTAATCATCCATTCGATTGATAGTTAACTTTATGCAAAAATTATAATAAATTAATTCATCAAGTGTTAGTAAATTAATAAAATATTAATTAGTAATTAAATTATTAATTAACTTAATTTAATTAAATAAAGAGGATTAAATAAAATCTAATTGAATTGGATTCAATTAGGTTTGACCCGATTAGATTATGAGATGCTTTAATCGCTAAGGGAGAATTATCCCAGATTTGATCAGAACTTTAATTCAATTAATTTTTAATTTAATTAAAATTTAATTAAATATTTATAAATCTAATTAAATTGGGTTTCATATATTTTATTTGGGCTAAACCAGATGTGATTTGGTTTAGATTCAAATAAGAAAACTTAGAGTCCTTATTGGAATAGGACTCTTCTCCCTGTGCCAACCCAGATTGTATGCCTTATATCTCCACACACAAAATAAGTTTGTGTGAGATTTTTTCATACCAAAGAGTGCTTTCTATTATCTATTCTATGTCTAAATTTTATTTAGTTTTGATAAAAGAAAGATTCTAAAATTAGACTTCAAAATATTTCTTATCAGGAGAATCTGTTCTTGTCTAGATCAACCTCTCCATCCTAATAAATTTTTTTCTCCTTATATGTGTAACATTTTAAGAAGATTTTTTTTGAAAGATTATTTAGAGAACTAGTTTACTATAAAAAAATATGGAAAAGAGTGTCTCATATTTTTTTGATATATTTTCAGATGTAAAATTATGAAGGGAGGTGGAATCCTGTAAGAGTCCAAGATCACTAGGACTCTTCACTCCACCTCCTTACATGTATATAAAAGGGGTTTTTATAATTTCCTTTATGTGTAAGATACCAGAAGAGAGCTCTTCATGTGGTAAAAGTTTGGGCATGGTTCATGGTGTGAAAGAATAGAGAAGAGGGTCCTTTCTCTTGGGGTATGCGCAAAAACCTGAATTTTAGGTTTTTGGTTCTAAGGGTTTGGAAGGAGGAAATAAATTAGAAAAAAATTATTTTATTCTTCATCTTTATTTTATCTTTTCATATCCTTTATAAGTTTATCTTCAATCACTAAAAAAATTTTAAAAATTTGAAGAAAAGATCCAAATCAGTCAAGAAGAAGGTCTTCGTGCGAGCTAGCACTCCCGAGAAGACCGATCAGATTGGGGCTTCGAGAGGATTTTTCGTAGAGACCGGATGCATGTGCGGCTGTGAGCAACCAGCAAGCATCCTCTCCATCATATCTCTTAGTAGTGGAGATCATCGACCCATAATCAGATATGGAGTTCTGAACTCAGATTAGAAGTAGATGTGATCTACTGCTCACATGCATGCATGCTGATTTTGTCTTCAGATTATTTTAGATTTTATATGCAACATATCATATTATAGATCTTAGAGTAGGTTAATTTGATGATTAGATCATATATATATTAGATCAATTTGATTAATCTAATTATCTTTCACTGTAATTTTTTTGAAAAAATTTCAAAATACATGTATTAAATCGCCTACACTTCCCAACAGTATATAATACAAGCAATAGCAGAATCAAGATATAACTAAGGATATGCAGAAATTAAATCAAGATAAATAAGAATTGAAAGCATGCAAGGTAAGAGAAAAAAGCCACAATATAAATAAAATAAATTTATAGTGGTTCAGTGTAATCTTGCATCTACGTCCACTCTCCAAGAGCTCCTTAAAAATTTCACTATAATCACCCCCATTATGGCATGTTTGTTTTATCCGGGATCACAAACAGACCTAGTTGGTTTTTTGGGATCACCAACTATAATCTTATACCAATTATTTTTCAAACTCATAATCAATCCAATTGATTTTATGGGCTCACTAACTAAATCTATAATATCCAATTTCGAGCTTAGATAGACCTTAACCCCAAGTTTCTTTCCTCTAAAAAAACTTGCAAAGAAAACCAAGATACAAGGTACAGAGATTTTAGCACAAATAAAATAAAAAAAATAAAAACTCTTTTAAGCCTGAAGTAAAAGTCGAATAGTTGCTCTTTGAGACTTGACTTCTCTTCAATTGATGCTTGAAAAGATATAGATGATATTGGAGAAGATCACTCTTGAAAGCTTTTTGAAATCAATGCACAAATCTCTTTCTTTTCTTTCTTTTCAATGATATTCAATAATCCTCCCTCAATCTAATGATTTTCTCTTTCTAATTCACTTAGTTTCCTTTTCAATTAATTCTCTAGCCTTTAATAAACTTAAAAGTTGCTGAAGAAGAAGTTTTGGCCATTAGAAGGGCTAAAATAGTCGTTAGAAGCAAAAACTAATCTTTAGTGCAGTCTCAGACCACAAGTTGACTCAAATTTCATTTGGAGTCGGCTCGATTTTTGAGTCGACTCAATTTTTATTTTGAGTCAACTCAGTCTCAGACATGCAGATTCAGCTTTCTATCTTGCGAATAGAATCAGCTCATCTTAGAAAGGAGTTGACTCATTTGCATGCCAGAACTACTCTAATGTGCCAGAGTCGACTCTTCTTCACCAAGAGTTGACTCCTCTTAGTCAAATATGAGAAAATATATTCTTTGAAGTACTTTGGCTTGACAACATGAAAGGATTTCTTTCATAGATTATTTCTTCATTGTAAGCACCTGAAAAATTCTACATCCATCCTTGAAACATATGATTAGTATCATCTATACTCAATATTTTGAAATCATTAAAATCAATCATAGGATTAATAGTGGCATAGCGAAATGCCTAGGTATTTAAAATTTTTATTCAAAACATCCTAACGTACCAAAACCCTCATGCCCAAGACACCTTGATAATAGCAACCAAAGCATAATTTTATAAGAAGTAATAGGAAGCATATTTATTAAATTCTGATTTGATGATGATTAATTTTCATGAGGCACTCAAGTGTTCACCCTCCATCAGTGATCCACACAAGAACTGGTTCAAAGAAATGCTCCTTCCGATTTCGAACATCAGATCTGAGTTCACCCTAACTTTGTTTGGTCGAATCGCTTCCCAAACTAGACTTGAACCTCTTCTTGACTTCTTGGCTGCTTGGCTAGCCCTTTTAGGATCCTCTACAGTCTTGTCCTAAACCTCATTGGACTTGTGTTAGGCTAGAAAGGCTTGTCCTAAAAAGGCTAAGGATGTAGGAATAGAGAGAGAGGAGTTTTGTTTTAACAAGATAAGATAGGTTGATTTCTTCAGATGACTTCCTCCCATCTGCCACCCTTTTTTTATAATTGAAGAAGGGGTGCTAGAAGCAACCCTATGCTCATCCCAACCACCACAAAAAAAAGATATATCTAAAAATTAAGAGACTTATAAGATAAGGTCTCTTCAGGATGAAACATCGGTTCACAGCCTTTCCCATGCACGTGCTACCGGAGAGATGCATTTGGCATCCCAGCTTAAATTAGACATTTCTCAGATTTTTCCACATTGTAGGGAAGCCTTATCTGATTTAAATCAATGCTTGAGACCCCTTGATAAGTGCCTCCTTCTTCCTTAAAGCAAAAGGACACTTATCGCAGCTCTTTGCATAAAAAACAGAACTCGCATGCGTGCGTGTCGATTTTATCTCCTGTTCCATTCCATATCAAGCCACCTCATGCCTTAAGACTTATGCTAGATTGATAGAGGGTTGGATTAGCCTCCACATGGGTCTTAAACTCAATCTAAAAGGACTCTACAAGTCCCTCCATGCCAAGATAAAGCTGCGCCCAACAAATTATGCACCAATCCTGAGATAGAGTCCATTGCCCCTTGGACTCTATCATATCAATGCCAAAAGGAGCCATGTGGATCCATCTAATGGCTGCCCACATCAGAGGTTAACCTAAATTAATGTTCCATTAATTTGATTTACAAATTAAATCAGGTTCGAATCGAATTCGATCTAAAAGTATGAGCGAGGGTTAGCCACATGTGCTAGCATGTGTTGGATTCTAGTCACACCACAGAATATGAATTTCAAAATTTTTTTAACATGCATAAAAAGAGTTTTAACACTTAAAACCAGCATACTGAAACTCAAAACCTAGAATCACATTATAGACTCCAATCAAACTATTCAAGCATGCAATAGGATAGAAATTATACTTCCTAGAGAAGATGATTAGATGGCAAAATGACCTCCACAAGACTCTAAAGTAAAAGCCCTCCAATGATGATCCACATAGAAGATGATCAAGGTCCTTCCCAATCAAAATAGTACTGTAGTCTTTCTTCACAAGAATACTACCGATGTCCTTCTCTAAGAATGAATTGCATCACTACCTATTTACCTTTGATTCCTCCACTAGGACCATGTCAAGAATCTCTTCTCAAGAGATCTCACCATCTAGAGTTTGGTTTTGTACTTCAACACATGAAAAAATCAAACCCTAGGTCAAGCAGCTCTCACTTGCCTTTTTTTCTCTTCTCCTCTCTTTCTATTTTTTTCTTTCTTCTTTTTCTTAATTTTTTTTAGAATTTTATTGCTTAATCCTTACTTATCCTATGCTCAAATGTCAAGATATCTTCTCCAAAATCCATAGGGGGCATCCACTATAAATAGAAAATGAAGAGGTGAATGGGTCTCCCAAGGGGTGCCAACTCTTGACGCTCCACCTTCTGACACGGGAAAGTTAATCTTCATGCAAGAATAAATGGTGTGGAGGAGTCCCAAGTGCAGAAAAACTCCTCTTCTACAACCATAAATATCATATATTAATGGTGTGTGAAAGAAATAAATAAAGTGGGAAACAAAGAGATGTATTAAAAGAAAGACTCTTCTTTTACCACACCCATAAATTTTGGTATTGAATTCAGGTGGATGGCATGGAGAACCTCTTTCAAAAATAAAATACTTCCACATAAAGGCAAGAAACCAATTAAATATGGACCTAATCCAATTAGATTCAAGAAAATAGGCTAAGTCTAGCTCAAACACTTTGAACTAACCAAATTTGAAACTTGGGTTAACACAATGTACTAGCATATCAAATTAACCCTTAGAACTTACAATAAATTCAAATAAAATTAGATCAAGATCAAATTCCAAAGTGCGTGACCTATTGGGTTCCATATCTAGCCAGCAGTGGATCCAAGCTCTTGATCTAACCCTAATTCGATTAGGTTAGGTCAGTCTAAATGCACCAATTAATCAGAACTCTTTCTAATTAATTTTTAAATTAAACTCTTTTAATTCTTACAAGTTCACAAGTTAAGATTGACGTCTAGTAATGTATCATGACTATCCAAAAGAGATAAAATTTGATAGAAATATCAAAATTATCCTTTAGTGATAAGTTACCTCGTAATTCAATTCTTCAGTCATACAACATCCCAGACGAGCTATGGGTATGGAATTATGTCAAAACCAAATGCTCATCTATATGTATCTCAATCAAAAGATGATGATTTAGTTGATGATATATTAGAAATTTCTTTTCAATTATCATCCTGCTTTGGCCAAAAATTTTTTGAATCGTCATCCTGTGAGATCACATAGAATATTCGCTCTGTTGGATTTTCTACAAGTACTAGTGTATGTGGTTTTTAAAATTTTTTTAAATCTAAAATATAGTAAAAAAATTAAATTAAAATATTTTTAATCTAAACATGCATTCACCATATGAAAGAACCTATAGATCTAATTCATATATTGAAATTAACATAAGTTGATTTTAGGATGAATGAATGAAAATCTGTAATCAGTTCATATATCTGAATCACTTTCCTTTTACTTTAAACCTGTAACTGGGGTTGAATCCAATTCAATCCCTAGATCTGAGGCTGAACAGGTTCTGAAATAGAACTACAAGAGTCCTGCCTCTATGGATATCCACAGAGCCAACTTGGATAGGCTCCTCTTAATCCTACTTGCTTGAACCAAAAGTCTGAATAGGCTTGAACTAAGCTTATATAGGCTTGAAATTGTGAACTCTTTTGATCTTTCTTTCTTGATTCTAGAAGAAACCAAGAATCTTTCTTGATCCCTCAACTAATCAAGAAGAACAACAACTAAGAAGTGGTTATAACTAACTCCCAACAACTTGAGAGGAAGAAGATGAAACTAAACAATAACTTGGCACCAACCAATTGACACCAAAACAATGTTGCTGCCCACCTCTCTAAAAGCTCCAACAAGAGGACACCAAGAGAGAGAGAGAGGGCATGGGCTAGAGAGAGGAAGGAGAGGTAAGGTGATGGGCACAGTAAAGGTGACGACAAGGAAGGGAGGAAGTGAGATAATGAGATGAGTAAGGCTAGGGTCCTTTATATAGACAACATAAGGGTGTCCTAGTCAAATTAGGATCCTTTCTCTTAATCATATTAAAAGTCCTAGCTTAAATATACTTGGACCAAATAAATAGGGTGCCACCCATAACTCACCCACACTCACACTCAATGCTAGGCATCCCATCATATGGGACTCAATAAAAAGTCTCAAATCAGCCCACATAGTTTCATAAATTCACTTTAAGGATTCTTAATAAATAAAATCAAGAAACTCTTTTTTGATTTAATCCAAGCCATAAATTAAACATCCAACCATTGGATCTTTTTGAATCAAATTTAATTAGATTCAAATCAAGTGTAGAAATTGGTTAATGCTTATCATATAAGCAAACCAACTACAAGAGGAATTGAGTTCACCTAAGTGCCAGCAAGGTTAACACAAATCCAATAGGACTTTTCTAAATCCATATAAATTGATAATTTATAAGCTCAATTATTAATCAATCCAGATCTTCTTCCTTTATGTGTGACCCCATAGGTTCAATTTTGTTTGGTAGTGAGACATATCATGATTTCTATCATAGGTATCACTGAAACCCCTTTTAGTGGATCAGAATAATTTCACTCTAACTCGATAAGAATTATTGATCCAAAACGATCCTATTGAGCTCTCACAATCCACCAGTGACATCTAGCAACATGTAGTAGCAACCCAGCAGAACCGAAATAGAACCTCTATGTATTGTTAATGTATGATACAGTCCCTCTATCGTGAGTCCTGACTAGATGACAAGTCATGGATAAATCATCAAACCTGATCATCAGTTATATGATAGATGTGATTAGCTCAAGTTCAAAAGTGATTTTAAATGAAAACTCCTTTTCATTACTCTTACTGCTATGGCCATAGACTTATGGACTCATCTTTTCAAATCTCATAGGACTACTCCTCTCTATCAAGGTCGATAGATCCCATATAGATGCACATGTTGCTTGCACAGCTCAACCAACTGAAGCCAACATCCACTATAAAAATTCATGATCAAGTTAATATTATGTGTAGTCAAACTATAGCAGTCTTACTGTGAGCAACTGTGACACCGCAGGTCAAAGGACTAGTCACACAACTATAGTATCAAAATAATCATTGATAATCAAATAAAAATTTATATGATCTCTCATATGGTCATGCTCAGTACAAGTTGTTCTCTAATAATTATCCATACTTTTCGCTCAATATCTCTACACTATAGACTAGAGACTAATCTATCCCAAAAGAAGTGAACTGTGTACCGATCTATCTGAATGGATCACCGTTCCTATGACTATCTTATGATCGAAAGTAATTTAAGAATCGATAATACATACCTTTAATTCTCAACACTTGAGAATATGTATCGTAACATCAATTCCAAAGATGATTTTGAAGGGAAGCATGCAGTTTTGTACATGTATTTTTAAAATTTTATAGTAAAACATACATAGATTAAATAATTTAATCTATAATGCATGCATAGATCAAATCTAAAATTACCATACAGGATCTATAACATGAATTAATATGCATATATATAAATCTCAAATCTAAAATTTAGCAAACATAGATCATATCTGTATTATATTTAGATTATATCTAAATATGAATTAAGTTTAAAACTCGATACCTGAGCATGGATAGTAGATCACTGTATTTAAAATCTATGATAGTTGATTCTTCATGATGCTTAGTAGTTGCACACACATCCGATCTCTACAGATATCCACACGAAGCCCTTATGCTGATCGATCTCTTTGAAAGTGTTAGCTCGTGAAGATACCTTTTGTTGGCTGATATAAGAGAAACATAAAAAAGACAAAAAATAAAAATATTCTCTTATTTTTTTCCTAGATCCACATGTTAGATCTCTATGATAGAGATCAAGAGAAGAATTTTTTCTTCTCAATTCTCTCACACACAAGAGAGAATCTTTCTCTCTTCCTTTCATGCCTTCAAAAAATATTTTTCATCTCTAATTTTTTATAAAAAAAATTAGATCTAATCTAATTTCTTATGTAAAAAATAATATAAATTTTTATATCCTAAAAAAATAAAAAAGAAAGACCCAAGAGAAGAACTATTCTTTTTTTTTCTTCTTCCTTTTTTCTCCTTGATTTAGAGTCCTAGGAAGACCCCAACATCCAATCAAATTTTTTTTTATTATTATTTTTAAATTTTTATATTAAAAATTAGATCTAATCTAATTTTTATATTAAAAAAAATTAGAGAGAAGAACTCCTTGTTCTCCAAGGCTGTGCATTAGAAAGAAGATCCTTTCTTCTTTCTTCTCTTCCTCTCATTGGGATGAACTTTTCTTCTCTATTTTCTTCTGATATTTTTTCTTTAAGTTCTCATATTAAAAATTAGATCTAGTCTAATTTCTATACTAGAAAAAAATTAAAAAAAATCTGAGAGAAGAACTTCTTCTTCTCCAAGGGCCGCACACAAGAAAGAAGACCTTCTTCTTCCTTCTCTTCCTCTCATTGGGAAGAACCTTTCTTCTCTCATTTTTTACTGTAAAATTAGCAAGAGGGCCTCTCTTTGATGCCTTAGAACTAATAGAAAACTCTCACAAAAATTCTTCATTAAGGGGTTGGAGAAGAGGCTTAGGTGTGTGGGATTTGGACGCCCCCTTCTCCTTTTCAGGCGACAACAAGAGAAAAGAAGGGGTGCCTTGTTTCTCATGGAAGAGAGGAGAGGGGCACGACATCTTGATTTGTGGTGTGGGTTCTCACAATGAAAGGAGAGGAGGCATGGCGGATTTTATGCACATGGGTAGTTATGAGTTGGTTAAGTCCTATTTCAAATAGGACTCATGATTCTTTATCAAACTCTAACTAATTCTTAGACCCAATCCTAACCAACTTAGGAATTAGTTATAACAACCTAACTAATTAGGTCCTAGCCTAATTAGAAAACCACTTAGGTCCTAATCCAATTAGAAAATTAGTTAGATTAAATCCCATCAATCTAGAGATTGATTTTTTGGATATAAGGTCATGTCATAATCAATAGGGCTTGATCCAATCAAGTCTATTATCCAATAGAGTTTGATCCAATCAAATCTAAATTAAATTAAATTTATTTTAATTAAATTTATTTTGCATCTCTAAGATCAATTAAAATAAGTCTTGTTATCCATTAGGACTGGATCCAATCAATACAAAGCAAACCTAATTGAATCTAATTCAATTAGATTTGATTCAATCCTCATTACTCAATCAAATTGAACTAATTAAGAATTAAATTATTAATTAATTATTTTTTTAATTTATCAACCATTAGTAAATAATTTATTACAATCTTTGTATAGGATTAATCATTAATCAAATTGATAATTAAACCCTTCAATAATTCATAATCATCAATCAGCCATTTGATTAGACAGGTACTTCTATGTGTGTGACCCCTAAGTTTGAAACAAAGTCGGTAGTACAAGAATAATTTCTATACTAATCGATGTAACCATCTAATAATGAGATCTGATATTCAGATTGACCGAATGTATGCTCAGTAATACTTAAGAACATACGTGGATATAGTTACCGTATAATTCATCCCTTTGACTCTTGATGCCAAAGAATGACTTAGGATTAAACTATCAACCCTAGATAAGTGGTCCACATTATGTCTTAATCTCAAAAAATCTTGTGACTTCTCACTAGGACTACTCTAATCAGAGTTTTGCTAAATTTAAACACAGTAATATATCATCTTCAATTTTATTTGGAGCGATCAATCCCATCTTGACTCACACTCAGACTTTATAAGTACTTGACTACATCCAGAAACCTTCCATCATCGAATAAAAAATTCGGATAGTTCGACATCAAAGTATAGTGAGTTGCTTGCAAGTCACCGAGGTAGCCTCAGGTCAGAGGGACACTTATACCCATATCCCATCAGAGCAATCCTTCATAGCAGAGTGCTCTGAAGTTGATCATGCTCAGTAAAACATACTCCTACATTTTACCTGTATGCTATATCCATGTCTTCACACACCTTGGTTAAAAAGACAACCAACTAATACAGCACACAATGACCTACACTTGATTCAATTATCATCCTTAGAACAATTGTATCATTTAGATGCGAGTAGGATTTAAGAACTACATGATAAATCCTTCTTTATCATTTTGAAAGTAGCTCTAAGGACTTCATCATAACACATGAGTTCTATTTAGGATGATGTATTTCTTATGATGAATCTGCCATATAGCATTTATCAATTTATAATTCATATATATGCATAGAGCACAATCATTTATAACCTATATGATTGATTTTAGGATACATTTTTCAACAACTCCTACATAGACTAAAGTCAATCAGATCGGTATTAAATATCCATTTTTCATTTGTGATCATCGAACTTCTTAGATTTAATTGCTCTAATCAATGGGTCGGCCAAGTTCTCCTTTCAGTCAATCTTCCTAAGGTCAACTTTACCTTAATCTTTTAAGATAAGGTTGTTGCTCTTTGAATTGATTTTGATGATTACAAAGTATTTGAAGGGGGTTACTAATGATTTTGGCTTGAAAAAAGATTTATTGTTTATCAGAGGTAAAATTATAATTTCACCAAGTCCTAACTCGAAAGTCTTAAGAGCAAAAATAGAAGATTTGTGATCTATTGGAGGCAATTTCAAAATTTTTGGATGTATATTTTGAAAGAAAATCATGTTTATAAAATTGAGTCGACTCCATGAGTCGACTTATGTCAAAAGAGACTGAACGGTATGCTGATTTTTTGGCTGGCACACCCAATTGAGTCGACCCCTGTGCATGAGTCGATCCTATGAGTCGACCTCTGTTGCTGTGTATGCCAAAATTACAGAACAGTCATTTTTTGTTCTATGCCACAGAAGTCGACCCCATGAGTCGACTCATATGCAAGAGTCGACCCTATGAGTCGACCTCTGTGACAGAAAAACTCCAAAACGTCTAGTTTTCAGCTCATTTTGGTTGCATTTAATAATCATTTAATGATCTCCAATGGCTCTATTTCAGCTCAGATTTTTCTCTACCATCTATTGAAGCTATAAAGGCACTTAAAGGAGGAAAAAAGAAGGAAGATTGAAGGTTCTTCAAGCATTCATTTTAGCCCTAAGCAAAGAGCCCTCTTGAAGTTAAAGAAGCTTTCATTTCAAGTTCACCAACCCCTCAAGAGCTCATTCAAGTCTTCAACCACTTTGAGAAAAATTAGAAAAGCTTCTTTCTTATTATGTAAAATATATTTAAAATTTTATTTACTCATTAAAGGAGTTAAATTTGTATTTTTATGTGATTAACTCACATACTCTATTTTATCTTGATCTTTAGTTTTGGAAAGATTCTAAAATTTGAAAAGATTGATCCAAACCTTGAATCAGATTGTATTAGATTGGTTTGTACCTAAAAAATAAGTGTTCTAGCTTGGGATAGCTAGAGTCGGAGGTACCGACATTGTATTCTTGTTGAATATGATTTAGTGGATTGGAATTCTCAAGTAGGAGCTTGAGGAGTGGATGTAGGTGCAAGGTTGGCATCGAACCACTATAAATCTTGTTTGTTTGTGTTGTGCTTACTTGCTCTCTTTCTAAATTTTCTTATCTACTTACATTCTTGCATCTAATTTCTACACCTTGCTTAAATCACTCTCTACATATATCCTGCTCATTGTTATTTAATCCTCATAGTTCTAAATTAACATTAAATTTTTTAAAAATTCAATTCATCCCCCCTCTTAGGTTGTATAGCTGGGCAACAAGTGGTATCAGAACTCGATGCTCTAATCCTACTTTGATTTAACCATCAAAGAGCTAAAGATCTATAAAAACTCAAGTTGGTACTTCACTAGCCGAGGAGCAGTCCACAAATCGATCTTCACTTTTCAATGGGTCAAACTACACCTATTGAAAAGCTCAGATAAAAATTTTTATTCAGGCACTTGACTATGATATGTAGAAGTATCATAGTTAATGGACCACACACACCCACTAAGATAATTGATGGTGTAGAATCAACCAAATCCGAAAGAGAATAGGATGAGGTTGACAAAAAAATTGCTCAACTTAATGCTAAAGCCATGAATGTTTTATATTGTGCTTTAGATGCTAATGAGTTTAATCATATTTCAACATGCATGTCAGCTAAAAAAATATAGGATAGATTAGAAATAACACATGAAGGCATTAATCAAGTTAAGGAATCAAAAATTAACATGCTTGTGCACAAATATGAACTCTTTAAAATGGAGCATGATGAATCAATAACTGAAATGTTTACTCATTTTACGGATATTATTAATGATCTAAAAAGTCTTGATAAGTCTTACTCTAACAGTGATCTTGTGAGAAAGATTCTTAGGTCTTTACAAAGGATGTGGGAGGCCAAAGTGACCACAATCCAAGAAGACAAGGATCTGAATATTTTATCCTTGGAGGAGCTTCTAGGATCGCAAATGACACATGAGCTAAGCATGAAACAACATCTAGAAGAAGATGTCAAGAAGAAGAGGACAATCACCCTCAAGTCCACTACTCAACTCGATGAGGAATCTGAAGAAATTGAAAATGAAGAGCAAGATGAAGAAATAGCTCTCATCACTAGAATATTTAAAAGATTCTTGAAGAAAAGAAGACAAGGGATGAGGAAGAGGTCACCTACAAAAAGAGAACATAGCAAAGAGAAGGATAAAGAGCAGCCCCTTATTTGTTACGAATGTCAGAAGTCAGGGCACTTCAGATCTAAATATCCATAACTTAAGAAAGGCCCCAAGAAGTACAAGAAAAATACTATGATGGCTACTTGGAGTGATAGTGATGAGTCAAGCTCCGAAGAAGAAGATTCAATGAGCAAGCCAACTTGTGCCTTATGGCACATGAAAATGAGGTAAACACTGAAACTCCTGAGACTTTACTTTCAAAGAACTTCAAAAAGCATTTTATGATCTTATTGATGATCTAAAGAAGTTAGGGATAAAGAACAAAGAATTAAAATCAAAGAATCAATCTTTACTAAAGGAAAATGAAATAATTTCAAATAAAAAATTGATCTTGACACAAGAAAATCTAAACTTGAAAAATAAAATTGTTAAGTTAAAACCTATGGTAGAAAAGTTTACTCTTAATTCAACTAAACTTCAAATGATACTTGATAGTCAAAAGGTCATTTATGATAAAGCCGTTCTTGGCTACAACTCTTTAAAGAAACAAAAATTTTTGAAAAATATCTATGCGAACTAATCAAGTAATAAGTTTTCAAATACTACTTGCTTTAAATATGGTATAGTAGGACACAAATCTTATACTTATTTCTCTAACAAATCTGAAAATTCTAATGTAAAAGAAATATGGATTCCAAAAGGAACCACTGTAACTAACCAAAAAGGACCCAAGAAAGCTTGGGTACCCAAAGTGAAAACTTGATTTTTGCATGCAGGTGTGTCTTGCATCCCAAGAAACAAATCAAAAATGGTATCTTGATAGTGGATGCTCAAGACACATGATCAATGATGATTTTAATTCATCACACTTGATGCAAAAGATGGAGGGATGGTCACTTTTGGAGACAACAGCAAAGGAAAAATCATCGGTATAGGTAACATTGGTGTCACTCTCTCTTAGTATATTGAAAATATTTTATTAGTAGATGGTTTGAAACATAATCTATTGAGCATTAGTCAATTTTATGATAAAAGGTACAAAGTCATTTTTGAATCTTCATTATGCATAGTAACTAGTCCCAATGAAGAAGACATTAAATTTGTTGGGCATAGACATGGTAATATTTATATGGTAGATTTGAATGATCTTTTCAAGATAAACATGCAATGCCTAGTAGCCTTGAATGCCAGAATTAATGAGACTAGTTGACTTTGGCACCGTAGGCTTGCATATATTAGCATGCATTCACTTTCAAAACTTATTAAAAAGGAATTGGTTATCGGTTTACCTAAATTAAATTTTGAAAAGAATAGAATTTGTGATGCATGTCAACTAGGTAAACAAATAAAGGTATCATTCAAATCTAAAAATATTGTTTCAACTTCTAGGCAATTAAAATTATTGCACATGGATTTATTTGGACCCACTAGAACTACTAGTCTGGGTGAAAAATGATATAGCTTTGTAATTATTGATGATTTCTCTCGTTTTACATGGATTTTCTTTTTGGCACATAAGGATGAAACTTTTCATGTGTTCTTAAAATTTTATCAAAAAGTTACTAATAAAAAAGGTTTTTCAATTCAACATATTTGAAGTGATCATGGAACCGAATTTGAAAATCAAGATTTTGAAAAGTTTTATGATGAAAAAGGTATTGACCATAACTTTTCGGTACCTAGGACACTCCAACAAAATGGGATAGTAGAAAGAAAAAATAAGACCCTTGAAGAAATGGTCTGTACCATACTATGTGAAAGCAATCTCCCAAGATACTTTTGGGTGGAAGTAATTAACATGGTATGTTACATATTAAATCATACTTTAATTAGACCAATACTAAAGAAAACACCTTATGAGCTTTGAAAAAGAAAAAAACCAAATATTACATATTTACATGTGTTTGGTTGTTGATTTTTTTTTTGAACAACGGTAAAGAAAGATTAAAAAAAATTGATGCAAAATCTGATGAAGCTATTTTTCTTGGTTATTCCTCTTCTAGCAAAGCTTTTAGAGTTTTCAACAAAAGAACTTTAATAGTAGAGGAGTCAATACATGTTATTTTTGATGAAACTAATGATCTTCCCTCAAGAAAGAATGAAGGTATTGATGATGCAGATCCTCTTATAGAAGGGATGAATGAGCTCACCCTAAAAGACTCAACAATTCAAAATGATAAAGAACATGAAAACAAACAGGATGATGAAGGTGAAGAATAACAAGAACAACCTCAAGGTACAAATGATCTACCTAAAGAATGGAGGTATGATCACAATCATCCCAAAGAATTAATCATTGGTGATCCTACACATAGAGTAAGAACTCGTTCTTCACTTAGAGATGCATACAATCATTTTGCATTTGTTTCTCATCTTGAACCTAAAATCATAGATGAAGCTAAAAAAGATTATAATTGGATAAACGCAATGCAAGAAGAACTTAATCAATTTGAAAGAAATAATGTATGGACTTTAGTATCAAGACCTAAAAATTATCCAGTAATTGGTACAAAATAGATATATAGAAATAAACTGGATGAACATGAAAATATAATTAAGAATAAAGAAAGATTGATTGCAAAAGATTATAATCAAGAAGAGAGAATTGATTTTGATGAGATCTTTGCACCTATTGCTAGATTAGAAGTAATTAGACTTTTACTTGCATATGCATGCTTTATAAATTTTAAATTATTCCAAATGGATGTCAAAAGTACTTTTCTAAATGGTTATATTGCTGAAAAAATTTTTGTAGAACAACTCTCTGATTTTGAAAGTCATACTTTTTCTAATCATATTTTTAAATTAAATAAAGCTCTATATGGTCTAAAGCAAGCATCTAGGGCTTGGTATGAAAGGTTAAGTAAATTTTTGCTTAAGAATAGTTTTTCATGAGAAAATATAGATACAATCCTTTTCATTAAAAGAAATCATGATATATCTTAGTTATACAAATATATGTTGATGATATTATTTTTGGATCTACTAATGAACTCTTTGTCAAGATTTTGCTAAGCTCATATAGAGAGAGTTCGAGATGAACATAATGGGAGAACTTATATTCTTCTTCGAACTCCAAATCAAACAAACAAAGGAAGGGATCTCCATCACCCAAAGCAAGTACATAAGAGAACTACTCAAAAGATTTGGAATGGAGAGCGTCAAAGAAATTGGTGCACCCATGAGCCCATCATGTAAGCTTGACAAGGATGAAAGAGGTAAAAATGTAGACTTAAAATTTTATAGAGAGATGATTGGTTCTTTATTATATTTAACTGCTAGTAATCCAGATATTATGTTTAGTGTTTGTTTATGTGCTCATTTTCAATCAAATCCAAAAGAATCACACTTAAATGAAGTTAAAAGAATTCTTAAATATTTAAAAGATACACAAACTCTAGGATTATGGTATTCTAAGGATTCATCAATTGACTTAATAGGATATTCACATGCCGATTTTGCTAGATGTAAATTAGATAAAAAAATTACTAGTGGAACTTATCAATTTCTTAGAGTTAACTTAATCTCTTGGTTTAGTAAGAAGCAAAACTCGATAGCACTGTCTATGGTCGAGGCCGAATATATTGCAGTCGAAAGTTGTTGTGCTCAGATCTTGTGGATTAAGCAACAACTTGAGAACTTTGGCATCAAACTCAATAAAACTTTCATAAGATATGATAATACTAGTACTATTAATCTAACTAAAAATCCAATTCAGCACTCTAGATCAAAATATATTGAAATTAGACATCATTTCATAAGAGAATATATCTAAAATAATAATATAATTCTTGATTATGTATGTACTAAAAAATAATTGGCTGACATCTTTATCAAGGCCTCAAGTGAAGATAGATTTTGTGAAATTAAGAGAGAACTAGGAATCTTTGATCCATCAGCTTAAGTATCTCTCTGATTCCAAGTTCTTAATACCAAAAAATCATTGAACCAAATTTATTGAGCTCAATTCTCATCTCTCCTTTTTTTTAAGAGCTCAAAAGCTCAAAACTATCCTTCACATGATCAATCTCTGGGTAAATATCCTTCTCTCAAAGTTTCAATTTTTTTTTCAAAATTTTTTCATCATTCTTTTGAATTTTTCATGCCATGAGTCGACCCCCAGGGTCGACCCTAGGGTAAACTTGTAATTTTTGACAAAACCCTTCGGGCGCTCTCTTTTTATTGGAAAATTTTTCGTTGAGCCGACTCTTACCCTTCTTCTTCTTTCTCCCACCGAACGAAAGCTCTCCCTCTCTTCTCTCTCAAATCGAAGGTTTCTCTTAAAATCCCTCTTCCTACCAATCTTCACCCTTCAAATTGCCCATTAAGGAACCAACTTCCTTTCCTCTTTCTTCCTCATTTTGGCGGCTCGAGCTTGCCCTAGATTCAACCCCTCTTCTCCAAACCGATGATTTATCTCTCCAAAATCTTTGCTTTTTCTTCTAAAATCCTTTTCTCTCTACCTCTCATTTAGTCACCTAAGCTCCTTGCAAGTCTCTTTTGTCCAAATGGCTCCCAAAATGAAGCTACCGCAAAGAAGAAAATCTGTTCACGGGTTAGAAGAGAGTGTGCGCAGAAAAAGAATGACAGTCGAGCCCTCTCCTGCTCCAATTCCAGCTCCAGGTCCTGCTTCAGCTTCTACACAGTCTCCAATCAGTCCAAGCAAGGTACCTCTCTCTGATCAAAAAATGAAATCCGAAAAGAATATAGATTTCAAATTTTTTGAAAAAGAAGGGTTTCCTATTGGGTCAAAGATTAAAAATCAAAGATGGGAGTTTTACTGTCTATTGAAAGAAAATACTTATGTTGATTTGGTCAGAGAATTTTATTTGAACTTAAGTTACTTCAATGGAATAATAAAGTCTACAGTGAAAGGTGTTGATATTATTCTTGATCCATTGCATTTGGGACAAATCCTGCACTTGCCTTGTGAAGGCTATACTAATATGGAGCTCCCAATCAAAGAAGAAGGAATTAATGTTATCTTAGGAAGAACTTGTACTGAAAGTTTAAATAGATTAGAAGCCAAGATACTTTCAGTGGAAATGAGGCTTTTGCATCACATGGTGACCAAGCTCTTTGTCCCTAGGAGTGGTAGGCATGACCTTTTATTTGGTAGGGATATTTGCATCATGTACCATTTGATCACCCAAATCCCCTTGAACCTTCTTGCTTTGATGTTTGAGGCCATGAGGGAGACCTTGAACAAGCTAAGGCTCACTTGCCTTATGGTATGGAACTCACCCTGATCTTTAGGAAGTTTAGAGTCTGTTTTGAGGGGGAGGCAGTCACTAAATTATCACACTCTGACACCATCAACTGCCACACACTGCACTGCATGGGTTTCTTAAAGATTGATGGCGGTTGGTCGAAGGGTGTTGAGGAGAGAGCAGAGGAGGAGGGACCGTCTTCACCTCCTCATGATCACAGAGCATCTCTTGATATTCTATTCGTATCTGATCACGAGACTGATCCCTTAAAGTCAGTAAGGAGACATGCTTCAGTTTTACAGTCAGAGAGTAGGGTACATCCTTCAAAGTTCAAACTTGTAGATGATCAGATTGAGTTGATGTCCCAGCGTGTTGCCTCCATTTTATCTCAGCAGTTTGCCACCTCAGTCTTTGCTCAGAGGTTGACATCTCAGGATTACTCAGACCAAACTTTGATCCCTCATATCTCTACTATTTTTCAGATGCTCACAGCTCAGTCTGTACGACTTGAGGAGCTTGAGGGATGTGTTCTGAGACTGACGGGTAGTGTTCTAGATTTGCAAAGGCAAGTATTAGCCTTAGCCCATCCCCAGCCGCATGAGGACATCACAGAGGTCTCCAACCTGTCTGCAGAGGTGGCTAGACTTCGGAGAGTTTTGGAGGGTGGATTTGACTTTTTGAGGAGAGGGATTAGGATCTCCAGTGAGGCTGTCTCTACTCAGTTTGATATCCTGATGTAGTCTGTGTCGAGAGCTTTGGATCTTCTAGACACCATCAGACTTTCTCTTCTAGTACAGTCCATATCTTCCTCGACTCTAGGACCTTCTCGCCCCTCTACTCGTGCTGGTACTTCTACCCGTGGTCGAGGCAGACGTGGTCGAGGTCGTGCCCGTGGATTTGATCCTATATCTCCTCATCATATCTCGGATTTTTCTGATTCTGATGCCTCCAGCCATGATATATATTAGATCCAGAATAGTTAGTCTTTTATGTCTAGGATCTATCTTATGGCCTTTGTATTTGTTGGCTGATTGACTCTTGGATAGTTGTTATCCATGACTTTTGCATTTTGAGTTGACTCATATGTAATGGGATACCTATGTATTCAGTCACATTTTGGATATATATATATTTATATGCTTTGAATTTTAATGAATGTTTATGATTGGGATCAATTGAATTGTCTTAATTATGAGATATGAAAAATAACTCATATTTGAGCTATGAAATATTATGAATAGCAATATCTTCTATATGAGCAAATTGATATGTCCTTTATGATTGCTATAATGAGGGAGAGTAGAGAAATAAACAATCAAAGAGGGGGAGTAAAGAAATAAAATATGGTATCAAAAAGGGAAAGTAGAGAAAATATGTCCTTTATGTTATCCTTTTTTTCTCTCTTCAAAATCTCTTAAGATCTTAATTGATGCTGTCAAAAAGGGGGAGTAGAGAATCAAAAATTGAGATCGAGCAATAAGCAATAGAGAAATAGAATCGAGAGCAATAAGCAAAATTATTAAAACAAATGTGTCAAAGAACCAAAATTGTCAACAATTTTCAATTTAATCTTCCAAGTAAATGATCTTATAAGTAAATTTCAAATTGATCTTTAAACTACTCATGATGCATTTCATTCAAATAACTGGCTATGATGTTTAAGTGATGCATCTTCATAAATTTAAAATTCATGTTCAATGCTTTATATATGTTATACTCTGCTTTTGCTCAAGTATTTTATCATCATAAAAAAAGAAGAGATTGTTGCTCCTTCAATTGATTTTGATGATTACAAAGTATTTGAGGGGGTTACTAATGATTTTGACTTGAAAAAAGATTTATTATTTATCAAGGGCAAAATCATAATTTCATCAAGTCCTAACTTGAAAGCCTCAAGAGCAAGAATAGAAGATTTATGATCTATTGGAGGCAATTTCAAAATTTTTAGATGTGTATTTTGAAAGAAAATCATGTTTATAAAATTAAGTCGACCCCATGAGTCGACTCATGTCAAAAGGGGCTGAACGACATGCTGATTTTTTGGCTGGCACACCCAATTGAGTCGACCCCATGAGTCGACCCTTGTGCATGAGTCGATCCTATGAGTTGACCTCTATTGCTGTGTACGCCAAAATTACAGAACAGTCATTTTCTATTCTGTGCCACAGAAGTCGACCCCATGAGTCGACTCATGTGTATGAGTCGACCCTATGAGTCGACCCCTATGATGGAAAAACTCCGCAACGACTTATTTTTAGCTCGTTTTGGCTGCATTTAATGCTCATTTAATGATCTCCAATGGCTCTATTTCAGTCCAGATTTTTCTCTACCATCTATTGAAGCTATAAAGGCACTTAAAGGAGGAAAAAAGAAAGAAGATTGAAGGTTCATCAAGCATTCATTTCAGCCTTAAGCAAAAAGCCCTCTTGAAGTTAAAGAAGCTTTCATTTCAAGTTCACCAAGCCCTCAAGAGCTCATTCAAGCCTTCAACCACCTTGAAAAAAATTAGAAAAGCTTCCTTCTTATTGTATAAAGTGTATTTAAAGTTTTATTTGCTCATTAAAGGAGCTAAATTTGTATTTTCGTGTGATTAACTCACATACTCTATTTTGTCTTGATCTTTAGTTTTGGAAGGGTTTCAAAACTTGGAAAGATTGATCCGAACCTTGAATCGGATTGTATTGGATTGGCTTGTATCCAAAAAATAAGTATTCTAGTTTAGGATAGCTAGAGTTAGAGGTACCGATGTTGTATTCTTGTTGAATACGGTTTAGTGGATTTGAATTTTCAAGCAGGAGCTTGGGGAGTGGATGTAGGTGCAAGGTTGGCACCGAACCACTATAAATCTTGTTTGTTTGTATTGTACTTACTTGCTCTCTTTCTAAATTTTCTTATCTACTTGTATTCTTGCATCTAATTTCTACACCTTGCTTAAATCACTTGTACATATATCCTACTCGTTGTTATTTAATCCTCATAGTTCTAAATTAATGTTAAATTTTTTAAAAACTCAATTCACCCCCCCTCTTAGGTTGCATAGCTGGGCAACAAAGGTGATTGCAATGCAAAAAGTATTTGGTTCTCAGATGGAACATCGGTTCTTCAGCTTAAGCTATGGCTTCAGTACTACTGTCAATATAGAAGGATTGGACCATCAACAGAGGGTGCTACTCCAAGCTCGTTGATGAACTTTTATAACCAAATAACTTCTTTGCCAGCATCAAATGTCACAAAGAACTCCATATCGCAAACAAAATTGGCTACTAAATATTGCATGGAACCTTTCCAGCATATCGCTCCTCCTTTTAAGGTAAAAACATAACCTAACATAATTTTGTCATTTCAATCTGACTAAAAATTGGAATCAATATTTTGCAGATTTTAAGTTAGATTCTCCATAAATGAGCTATTTATCCTTAATATTTCATAAATACTTAAGGATGGTTCTCATAACCTTCCAAACCTTTATGGAGAATAGAGATGACAACCAAATTTTTATTCTCTGTAATGTACGGATGTCATTTTTTATTAAGAAAATTTTATCCACAAACAATACAAATAATAATATTATAGAACTATTATCCCATTTATACATATAGAATTCTTCTTCGTTCTTAATGAAACCATACGTTCAAAATATATGTTCCAACTCTGAGAAGTTTAATTCAATCCAAATGGATATGAGGATTGCCATAGAAAAAATATCTCGTTATAGTCAACACTAAAACTTTGATGAAATTCCTTGGCAACCAAACAGGATTTTATATATTTTCACTTTCTCATTTGTATCTCTTATCCATTTGAAAATCCAGCTACACCCTATGGATCTTATCCTTTCAGGTAAATCAACGAATGTCCATACATCGTCGATCTTCATAGACTTCATTTCAAATATTATGGCTTCAAGCCACTTCTCAAAGTTAGATCTCAGTATGGCATCCGTATGGGAGATCAAATCTCCATCCTGAATCTAGAAATTAAAATATCTGTTCGGCTGACACGATACTCTATCGATCTCCTTAAGGATACCTTTACATCGGGCTCTGAATTTGATCTAATCAAGTTCGATTCTATTGTTTTGTTGGGAATAGTGTCCCAAAGCCAATCGTCAGCCTATTGACGGTTGTGCTCATTTTTATATATGTACATAAATTATGAATTAATAAAAATTATTTTGGTATTTTTCATCATAAAATATTTCATCTTCTAATGAACTCCTATGTTGTGGTGAAGTCCTTAGGACTATTTAGACTCGACAAAAGAGGATTTATCATTTAGTCCTTAAATCTGTTCGCGATCAAATGATACGTTGTTACCAAGGACGATAATGTTTATCAAGCATAGGTCGTTGTGTGCCATATAGGTTGGTTGTCCTCTTATCCAATGAGTGTGGAGATACTGGTACGGCATACAGGTGAGATATAAGGGTACATCTGCACTGAACGTGACCGACTCTGAAGCTATTTCTGCTGTCAAGATTTGCTCCGATGGAATATAGGTATAAATATCCCTCCGACCTGAGACCGCCACGGTGACTTGCAAGCAACTCACTGCACTTAGGCACTGGACTACCTAAATTTTTAATTCAGTGACGGAAGGCTGCTGGGTGTAGTCAAGTACTTGACTTGTCGGTGCGTGTGTCAAGATGAGATTGACAACTCTAGTTTAGGAGCTATGTATAGTCGTATTTCAATTTAGCAAAACCTTGACCAGGGTAGTCCTTATGAGAAGTCACAGGATTGTTTGAGTTGAGCACGATTCGGATGATCTGATCAGGGTTGACAGTTTAACCCTGAGTCGTCCTAAACACAGAGGTCAAAAGGATGAATTATACAGTAACAATATTCATGTAGGTTCTGAGTGTTGCGATTGCGACCATTCGACCTATCCGGTCGTCGAGTACCATTGCTAGATGGTCACTTCGATAAGTACAGGAATTGGTTCCTGTGCTACCGACTTAGGTTCGAACCTGCGGTGTCACACACATTAGAGGTTTTTATCTGATCTGATGGTTGATGTAGAATCCTATATGTTTGGGACTCAGTGATCGAGAATTAGGATTCTCTGATCATGAGTTCCACACATTATGGGTACCGGGGTCAAGAGTCTCACTGGTTGGGATTTTTCGATCAGGTTTAATATCGATGAATTCTGATGCCTGATTGTCCATCAGATTTGGACTCAGTATTTATGAGAGATTTAATTAGTAATTTGATTGCTAATTAACTCAATTTGATTGAGTAATTATTTTTGGATCAAGTCCAATTGAATTGGATTCAGTTGGGTTTGACCCGATTAGGTTAAGAGTTGACCTAATCGTCGAGATGGTTTGGTCCCTGATTTGATCAGGGGTTGGGCTTAGTCAATTCCTGATTTGATTAAAATTTTATTGAGCCTAATTAAGCTTAATTAAGTTGGATTTAAATTAGTCTAATTGGACCTAACTTATTTGGTTCAATTAGGTTGGTTTAAATAATTAAACCACCTTGACCCAATCTCCATGCGCCACCTCACTTCCATTGCACCCATTTGGATTCATGAGAAGGAACTTCTCATGAATTTTTTCCTCACGCCAAGCTCTCTCCATGCCTCACTTTAATGTGCCAAATGGATGGATAAAGATGATTGGTTGGCCATTCAAATTCAAAATAAAGTTTGAATTTGAATGGGCAATCAATCTTTGCACCTTATCCCTTGTTTTACGCCCTATTTATTACATGAGAAAAGGTTTCTCATGAAATCACTCCATGCACAATTTAAGCCACGCCTCATGCCTTTAGTGGATAAGGGATGAGTTGGTGTCCATTTGAATTCAAAATTTGATTTGAATTCAAATGTGCAATTACTCATCTTTATCCTTTCTTTTGGATAAGACGTTTGACGTTGTTATAAAAGGAGGAGAAGAGTGGGGCGTGCATGAAAAAAAATTTTTGGAGAAAAATTCTAGGGCGTGAGAAGTCTTGTGCGTGAGAAGGAAGTCCATATCCTTCCAAGAGAAAAAGAAAGAAAAGAAAGAAAAATGGGTGCAAGGTTTCCAGTGAATTCCCTAGAGTTTTAACCTGGGGTTCGAAAAGTGAGAAAGTGAGCTATGAGTGTCGTGAGCCCACAAAATCTTAGGGAGATCTTCAACATCCTCTCAAGCATGTTTGTTGATGATCTGGAGCATCCAAAAAATCGACAGACATCGATCGAAGAAGTTTGATCAGTATCCGCCGTCAAAAGGGATCTACAACGAGCTAGCACTCATGAGGAGTTTGTTGTGATCCAGGTGGTGTGCCCAAGGCCCAAGGGACCAAAGCTAAGGCCAAGGTCCATCATTCATGAGGGATTCATGGAGGCTCTAGGGCTAGTTGGGCCCTAGGTTGAAAGGTTGTGGGCCTTTCGGGTTCTTGAGGTCTAGGTTATGTGGGCCTCAAGGGACCAACTCTTTATGGGCCAGGTTTGAGCCCCGGATAGGTGAGATTAGGTCGAGTCATGGGTGTACATGGGCTTGGGTTAACCTAATCTCCCATAGAGTTGGTCAAGGGAGTTTTGGGTTTGGGTCACTTGACCCTGTGTTTATATATACATGTACTGTGTATAGGTTTGATGAAGCCAAGGAATATAAGACTCTTTCTCCCAAGTCTCTCTCTCTCTTCTCCCTCTCTCTCCAGCCATTCTCCATGCCCCAGGAGCAAGAAACTCTAGGGTTTCTTGCCGCCAGGTCCTAAAAAGGAAAGAAAGCAAGGGGAGGCGCAAGCCCTCTCCCCCTTGCAGCCGCCAACCAGATCCTCTCTCCCTCTCTTGCAGCCATCCAAACACTAGGTCTAGGATCTGAAATCTCTTGAGAAGAGGTTGGTACAAGTTTCTCTCAGATCTGGAGTTGATCTGAGGTTGTTTGAGGCACGGGTGAGATCTCCATCAACAGATCTATAGGAAAGGCTGCAGCAGGACAGATCTGCGAGGTCTGTCTCCATCTATCTTTTTCTCTATCTAGAATATCTTGATTTAAGATCTATAAATTGAAAAACCTCGGTCCAGGCCTGATCTGATTGGGTACCAGATCTTAAATTTTTTAGAGGTGATTTCAGAGGCATTCTTCATCTGGAACGAAAGGCTGACGAAGAAGACAGCAACCAGGCTGATTTCGTCAAGGGCCTTGGATCGAGTCCAGAAGTCTCCAGATCTGTTTGTTGCTAGTTCTGCTACACCCAAGGTCCATGGGAGGAGCCGGGATCGTGCTCTAATAGTTGGTATCAGAGCCACAGTGGTGAGGAAGTGGTTCCAAGCATGAGAAGTTGAAGATCCCAAGTGCTGAAAATTTTCAGCAAGGTACCATCAAGGTATATTCTACATTTCTTGATTTTATATTGCTTGTTTGGCTTGGATCCAGTCATGGGCAGCAATATAAAGGTTGAGTTTGAGAAGTTTGATGGCAAGAAAAAATTTTTCATGTGGAAAATTCGGGTGGAGGATCTTCTGGTGCAAGCAGATCTGGATCAGGCTTTGGATGAGAAGCCTGAGGGAATGACAGATAGACAGTGGGCATCGTTGGAGAAAAAAGCATGCTCGGTGATCAGAGGATGTTTGGCGGATGCAGCGTTGTATTCGGTGCAGGAAGAAAAGACCCCAAAGGGCCTTTGGTTGAAGTTGCACACCATGTATATGTGGAAGAATATGTGCAACAAGCTAATACTGAAGAAGAGGTTGTACGGTCTTCAGATGCAGGAGGGATCTGATGTGATTGGCCACATTTAGAGGTTCGACCAGTTGTGCACGGAGTTGATGAATATCGGGGTGAAGCTGGATGAGGAGGATAAGTCCCTATTGCTTTTGTGCTCACTACCAGGATCATATGACTCTTTGGTGACTACACTGCTCTACGGCAAGGAGACTCTGGAATATGAAGACATGGTCTCGGTGCTGAGGTCTAATGAGCAAAGAGAAAAGTTGACCAGAGATCGGGCTCCCCAGGAGGGTTTGGCAGTAGGGGAGAGGACAGGTAGAGACAGAGGTGGAAGAGCAAGAAGGGAGAAAGAAGTGAGTGTAGTTGCTGGGCAGTAGGTGGAGGATGATCTACTTGTGGTATCAGATGGTCACAGGCATTACACAGAGGAGTGGACACTAGACTCTCCGTGCTCACATCACTACACACCACACAGGTCTTGGTTTGCGACATACACCAAGACAGATGAGGGATCAGTGACTCTAGACGACAATCATCCTTGCAAGGTGGCTGGGATAGAGACAGTCAGGGTGAGGATGTTTGATGGGATTGTGAGGATATTGACAAATGTAAAGCACATCTCGGAGCTGGAAAAGAATCTGGTGTCACTAGGCTACTTGGAGCACAGTGGATACAACTTCAGTAGTAGGGCTAGAAGCGGAGTACTGAACATCTCCAATGGAGCTATGGTGGTGATGAGAGGCAGGAGGTTGGACAATAACCTCTATCGTATGAAGGGATCTGTGGTGACCGGAGAGCCTGATGCAGTAGCTGCAACACAGGACCAGTAGGGGGCTTATAGGATGTGGCACTACCGCCTAGGCCACATGGGTGACAAGGGGATGAGGGAGTTGAGCAGGAGAGGACTTATCTCTGATCTGAAGGATGGTGCTACAGGGAAGATCTGTGAGCCTTGCCAGATGGGAAAGCAGAGGAGAGTTCAGTTCAACATCAGTACAGCCCGCAGTGCAACCCCTCTGGAGTTAGTACACACAGATGTGTGGGGACCAGCCCCAGTTTTAGCTAGGAATGGGGCCATATACTTCATGACCCTGATTGATGATTTCTCAAGAAAACTCTGGATTTACTTCATGAGAGAGAAGTCTGAGGTCTTCACCAAGTTCAAAATCTGGAGAGCTGAGGTGGAGAAGGAGCAGGAGAGGAGCGTGAAGTGTCTGAGGTCAGACAATGGCAGGGAGTACACCAGCAGAGAGTTCCAGGACTACTGTGAGGAGTGTGGGATCAGGAGATACTTCTCAGTTAAGGGGACTCCATAGCAGAATGGGGTGGCCGAGAGGATGAACAAAATACTTCTGAAAAAGGCACGATCATGAGGCTGCAAGCAGGGCTTCCAAAGGAGTTCTGGGTTGACATAGTAGACACAGCGGATTACTTGGTCAATCGGTCACCTCACACTAGGTTGGATGGCAGGCTTCCAGAGGAGGTGTGGTCTAGGAGGACAGTTGGGCTGGGCCATCTACGGGTATTTGGGTGCACGGCCTATGTACACATTGAAGCTGGTGAGCGGAGCAAGCTAGACGCCAGATCACGCAAGGCGGTGTTTCTAGGCTATCTGCGAGGAGTCAAGGGATACAGGCTATGGGATCCCTTGGAAAAGAAGGTTATCATTAGTCGGGATGTGACTTTTGATGAGGAGTCAGTCCTACGGAGGCGAGCGGCATGGAGGAGCAGTAGGAGCAGGAGGAGGTCCAGCAGGGCGCTACTGGACAGCTAACCTCTTTGATTTTGCCTCTTGCAGGTACTACTGGAGGACATGACATTCAGGTGGAGAACCTACCTAAGGTGTCTCCACAGGTGGAGAGGACTCGGATGGATGATCGAGGTGGAGAGGTCCAGCAGGAGTGAGCTGGACCGAGGACTGATATCGGTGTTGCCCTACACAAGCTCAAGAGGACCATCAGGCAACCGGACCGATATGGCTTCGAGGAGATGCTGTCATATGCCCTGGTGACAGTGAATGGAGACCCATATATGTATCAAAAGGCTATTGAGAGCCAGGATAGAGAGTGGTGGGTCCAGACGATGTCCGAGGAGATGCAGTCTCTCCACCAGAACCAGACGTGGCGATTGGTGCAGTTGCCACAAGGGATGAGGCTCATTGGCTGCAAATGGGTCTACAGTCACAAGGAAGGGCCTTCAGAGTAGGGAGGTATCAGATTCAAGGCAAGGTTAGTGGCCAAGGGATACTCCCAGAAGGAAGGCATCGACTTCAGTGAGGTCTTCTCTCCCATCGTCAGACATACTTCCATCAGAGTGTTGCTGAGTATGGTAGCAGCTCAGGATTTAGAGCTGGAGCAGATGGATGTCAAGACGGCGTTCCTCCATGGGCATTTGGAGGAGAGGATTTACATGGAGCAGCCACCTAGTTTCAGGGATCCAGGATCAGAGGGAAAGGTTTGTCTGTTGCAGAAGTCACTGTACGGGCTGAAGCAGTCGTCGAGGCAATGGTACAAGCGGTTCGACTCCTATGTACACAGCATTGGACTTTTCAGGTGCGAGTTTGATCCCTGTGTTTATGTTCAGTCTCTTGAGGATGGTTCTAGGGTGTTCCTACTCTTGTATGTGGATGACATGCTTATAGCATGCAAGAGTAGGAAGGTTGTGCAAGATCTGAAGGCATCCTTGTCTCGGGAGTTTGAGATGAAGGATTTGGGCCCTGCAAGGTAGATCATAGGCATGGAGATTTTCAGAGACTGAGCCCGGAGGGTGCTGCATCTATCTCAGGGGGGCTACATACAGAAGGTCTTAGAGAGGTTCGGGATGAAGGGAGCAAAGCCGGTGGAGCTGCCACTTGCCGGTCACTTCAGACTCTCAAAGACCATGGCGCCACAGACTGAGGTGGAGGCTTAGGAGATGGAAAAGGTCCCTTATGCTTCAGGAGTTGGGAGCTTGATGTATGCGATGGTCTGTTGTAGGCCAGACATCGCTCATGCAGTGAGTTAGATTAGCAGGTTCATGGTGCAGCCTGGCAGGGAGCACTGGAGAGCTCTGAAGTGGATATTCAGATATCTGGTGGGTTCAGTTGGAGTTGGTATCTGCTACGGACAGTGAGGAGGTGCAGTGGGATACTCTGACATGTCCAGGGAGGCTCAGGAGCTGATTGGTGGTTATGTAGATGCAGACTTCGATGGAGATGTGGATACCCGGAGGTCTACGACAGGCTTCATCTTTAGCCTGTATGGAGATCCTATTTCTTGAAGATCAAGTCTGCAGCCTATCACGGCCCTATCCACTACAGAGGCAGAATACATCGGGCTGACAGAAGTAGCTAAAGAGGCAATTTGGCTGAAGGGTTTGGCGACGGAGATGGGCCTTACTCAGGAGCCCATTAGAGTGCACTGTGACAGCCAGAGTGCACTTCTATTAGCACGGAACTCAGTCTATCATGCAAGGACAAAGCACATCGACATTTGGTATCATCAGATCAGGGAGCTTGTGGAGGATGGCGAGGTGGAGCTGGTAAAGGTACACACCAAGGAGAACCCAGCTGATGTATTTACGAAGGTACTTCTACGGGACAGCTTTCAGAGATGTGTTGAGCTGATGCGGCTGATGGACAGAGTGGAGCTGGTTGAGGCCTTGGGACACCAAGGTAGAGATTGTTGTGATCCAGGTGGTGTGCCCAAGGCCCAGGGGACCAAGGCTAAGGCCAAGGTCCATCATTCATGAGGGATTCATGAAGGCTCTAGGGCTAGTTGGGCCCTAGGTTGAAAGGCTGTGGGCCTTTCGGGTTCTTGAGGTCTAGGTTATGTGGGCCTCAAGGGACCAACTCTTTATGGGCCAGGTCTGGGTCCAGGATAGGTGAGATTAGGTCAAGTCATGGGTGTACATGGGCTTGGGTTAACCTAATCTCCCATAGAGTTGGTCAAGCGAGTTTTGGGTTTGGGTCACTTGACCCTGTGTTTATATATACATGTACTGTGTATAGGTTTGATGAAGCCAAGGAATATAAGACTCTTTCTCTCAAGTCTCTCTCTCTCTTCTCCCTCTCTCTCTAGCCATTCTCCATGCCTCAGGAGCAAGAAACCCTAGGGTTTCTTGCCGCCAGGTCCTAAAAAGGAAAGAAAGCAAGGGGAGGCACAAGCCCTCCCCCCCTTGCAGCCGCCAACCAGATCCTCTCTCCCTCTCTTGCAGCCACCCAAACATTAGATCCAGGACTTAAAATCTCTTGAGAAGAGGTTAGTACAAGTTCCTCTCAGATCTGGAGTTGATCTGAGGTCGTTTGAGGCACGGGTGAGATCTCCATCAACAGATCTACAGGAAAGGCTGCAGCAGGATAGATTTGTGAGGTCTGTCTCCATCTACCTTTTTCTCTATCTAGAATATCCCGATTTGAGATCTATAAATTGAAAAACCTCAGTCCAGGCCTGATCTGGTTGGGTACCAGATCTTGGATTTTTTAGAGGTGATTTCAGAGGCATTCTTCATTTGGAACAAAAAATTGACGAAGAAGACAGCAACCAGGCTGATTTCATCAAGGGCCTTGGATTGAGTCCAGAAGTCTCCAGATCTATTTGTTGCTAGTTCTGCTACACCCAAGGTCTGTGGGAGAAGCCAGGATCATTCTCCAATAGAGTCGATCAGACCGAGAGCTTCGTGTGGACGATCCGCAGAGGCCAGACACGCTGTGTGGCTGCGTTGCGATGATCAGACTCTCCCGACGATGATCAGATTATGGCGATCTACTACCCGCACAAAGGTATTGTATTCTGAACACATTACAGTAAAGTGTTTACTGTTTGAATTTAAATTTTAAATTTTGAAATTGGTATCAGAGTGGGTTCTTTGATATGATATATATATTTGCATGCGTAGATTAAGTTGTAATCTAAAAGTTTAAATTTAAAATTTGAAATTCAAAATTTAAAATTTGAAATTTGAAAGTTGTTCAAAATTTAAAATTCAAAAAAAAAATTTAAAATTCAAATTTTAAAATTTGAATCTTGAAATTTGAAATTTGAAATTCAAAATTCAAAAATTTGAAATTCAAAATTCAAAATTTGAAATTTATTTAAAATTTGAAATTCAAAATTTAAAATTTGAAATTTGAAATTTAAATTTTAAAATTGGTATATTTAGATATACTTGATCCAAGTAGCAAGTAATCGAATTGGGTTGGTTGCCACAGTCGTCCGGTCATAGGAGAAAAGTAGGGTTTAAAGGTCCTCTCCTCCCATTCGATGGGGTCTCCTATGGTGGTAGGGGTGCCACTGCAATTATATCCCATGCAGATGAAGCAGCGAAAGGAATTAATTGTAAAGGTTCAATTGTAAAATTTATCATGAATGTGTTAGATTAGATCTAAAGAAATATTCATGATTTATTTTGATTGAGTTATTTTCTGTTATGTAATTAGCAATAGGATTGCTATTTATGAAATGTGCTGATCTATTTGTGAAATGAGTCAACATATTTGGTGAACAGAAAATGAAACCTTTCAAATTTGAAAATTATTTTCGAAATGCCAAACCCTGACCCATCAGTCCAAATACTTAATTAAAAAAATTAAGTATTGTCTAGTAGGTCTAGAATTGTGAATTAAGACCTATGACAATTGCATAAACTTGTGGGTCCATGGGTTAGATGGATTAGATCCATAATTAGGTTAGACCTAAGGTTAGCTTAAAGAAATGGACTAAATTAGAGTAATTGGTCAAATCTAATCAAAAGTTGAATTAGATTAGGTCAAGGATACTCTAGACTCAACTCCAATAGTTGTAGTTGAATGGGTCCATGTCTTTAACTAGACCAAGATGGACTTAATTCATGGCTATGCGGTGGAACCCTATTTAATAAGTTGATCAAATTAAAACTAATGAACCTGTTGGTGTCTAAGATAAGTTTGGCATTTTGACTGGTGGTTTTTAAGCGGGAGCTACTCGCAGTGATTCGATCTCTGACGAGTTAATGGCTTATCCCCACCACTGATCTCACTTACCTGGCCAACCTAGTGAATTAGATTTTGATTAGATCACTTGGTGATTAGGGCTCACCCATGTCATTAGGTAAATCAGTTTGACTGATTTAGGTGCTCCTAATGCCAGCTTTAATTAAATCTTTTTTAATCTGACTTGGTGAAGTCAGTGGGAGGATTGAAATTGGCTGGATATTTTCTTCTCATCTATCCTTTAATAAAATCCTCAAAAGTTATTAGGTCCCTAAAAATGATTAAGTTATATTGATAACTAAGTCATAGCCTCCCATTAAGTAAGTGATAATGAGTCCATTAGTTTAATAATCGATGGAGGCCCAAAGGCCTGGTGCTTATTGACTAATGGAATTATCATTCATAATATGATAATTTGGTTTGAATCTTTCTGATGGTGGTCAAGTTGGCCGGCCAAAGTCGGGCCTGATCATTTATTGGTCCGATTCACCAAATCAAATCATGTTAATGGTTGGACCTAACCAGATCTTTTTAGTGGAGGCCAAAGCCTACTGATTAGGTTCTGGGGCAAAATCAATTACTAGAAGTTGTTTAGAGAAACAACTGGTTATGAACCTACCCATAGATGCACATGGGTTGACCAACCAAAGTTGGGCTCATGTGTAGTCTGTGTGGATTCTAGTACTCACTAAGGAATTAAAGTAATTCTTCGAATTGGAGGTTGAGGCTACCAGTTCATAAAAATACTGGGAGAAACTTTAGACTAAAGTCCAAATCTTTAGTATTTATAATTTATGTACTAATAGAGGTCTGATTTTCCTTTATACAGCTATGGCTACTACCCTGTCCCTCCAGTCATTATTAGATAATGACAAGCTCATGGGACCTAATTTTGATAGCTGGTATCGAAAATTAAAAATCATCCTTGAGCATGAGTGGATCCTTTATGTAGTAACGGATCCGACACCTGAGGAGCCAGCCCCGAACATTAGAGGGACGGTCCCAGACACTTATCAGAAGTGGCTCAACGATCGCACCACCGTTCGGTGCATTATGCTGGCGGCAATGAATGATGAGTTCAGCCACAGGTTCGAGAATGCCCAGCCACAGGAGATGCTTCAAATGTTGAATGACTCCTTTGGCATGCCTGACGATGTTGAAAGGCACAAAACTAGTTGTGCCATTTTCAATGCTCGGTGAGGGATGGAGCCTCAGTCACTGATCATGTACTGTACATGATCGAAATGATTGAGCACCTAACTAAACTGGGCTTTCCCCTGCACGAGCAGCTCGATAAGGATGCGATCCTTAATTCATTGCCCAAGTCCTTCCTCCCCTTCCTTACTCATTTTCGGATGACAAAGCCTGCAGTGAACTACCATGGTTTGTTGGGGTTGCTGCAGAACTTTAAGAAGGATCACCAGCTCCATAAGGAGTCGGTGAATATTGTGGGAGGGTCTTCTTCTGATCGTCGACCCTTTAAGAAAGGGAAGAAGAAGAACAAGAAGAAGAAGAATAAGAAGGTGTAGCTGCATGCTGGGACATCTGCATAGGGTCAGACCAAGAAGCGCAAGCCCGACCAGAGCCAGGCGAAATGCTTCTTTTGCAAGAAGCAGGGGCACTGGAAGAGGAACTATCCTCTATACATTGCTTCCCTGGACCCGAACAGGCCGAAGAAGAAGCAAGATACTTATATGATAACACCTTGAAACTTTTCCATTTGTGATACTACTGCCTGGGTATTGGATACCGAAAGCCCTTATCATATTTGCAATTCGATGCAGGGTTTGCAGGTCAGTAGGAGATTTGATGAAGGCGAGAGATTCCTGAACGTTGGAGATGGAAGCAAAGTTCCAGTTCTAGCATTAGGAATCATGAACCTTGTAATCAATTCTCGAAATGTAATTCTGAGTGACTGTCACTATTGTCCAAGCTTTTTATTAAATATTATTTCTGTAGGCCTTTTGGCCATGAACAGTTATCAATTTTTAATAAAAAGAAATGTTTACAATATCATTTTGAATTGTGTTACAATGTTTGTTGGATAACTTAATAATGAAATTTACTTTCTATCATAACCTGTTAATGTGGTTTAAACCTCCGGTAAATACCCTAGAATAGATAATGTGTTAGAAGTCTACCTTTGGCACTGTAGGCTAGGTCATATCAATAAGAACAGGATAAACAAGTTGGCTCAAGAAGGAATTCTTGAAGTAGGTGATTGTGAATCACTTCCAACCTGTGAGTCCTGTCTTCTTAGTAAAATGATCAAATCACCTTTTATTGGAAAAGGTGAGCGAGCCAGTGAACTCTTGGGTTTGGTACATTCTGATGTATGTGGACCCATGAGCTCAAATGCAGGAGGTGGATATTTCTACTTCATAACCTTCACAGACGACCTATCGAGGTATGGGTATGTCTATTTAATGAAGCAGAAATCGAAGTCATTTGAAATGTTCAAACTATTTCAAAATGAGGTAGAAAAACAAACTGAAAAGTGTATTAAAACTTCTCGATCTGATCGAGGAGGTGAATACATTTCCAATGATTTTCTGACATATCTTGGAGAGAATGGGATTCTCTCTCAATGGACTCCTCTTGGAACACCACAACATAATGGTATATCTAAAAGGAGGAATCGGACCTTGTTGGACATGGTTCGATCCATGATGGGGTTGTTGGTCTGCCGATCTCCCTCTAGGGATATGCGCTCGAATCGACTTGTTACCTTCTAAATAGAGTTCCGAGTAAGTCTGTAACCAAAATGCCATATGAGATATGGATAGGACGTAAGCCAGTACTCTCATACCTTAGGGTTTGGGGGTGTCCGGCTTATGTTAAACGTTTAATTACGGACAAGCTTGGACCTAGGTCTAACAAGTGTAATTTTATAGGGTACCCAAAAGAGACCAAAGGGTATTACTTCTACCTAGCTGATGAGCAAAAAGTGTTTGTCAGTCTTAAGGCAATCTTTTTGGAAAAGAAGTTTCTTGGTAAAGGGACTGTTGCCTCTAAGGTCGAACTTGACGAAGTTCGACAGGTGGAAAAACCGACACAAGTTGCTGAACCTGAACCAAATTTGGTTAGATCAGATCCGGAGCCCATTGTTCAAGCATCCTTAAGGCGATCTGGTAGAATACCACGTCAGTCGGACAGATACTATGATTTCTTGGTCCGAGACGGCGATCCTATCAAACTTGATGAAAATAATGAGGATCCGATCACCTACATGGATGCAATGCAGAGACCCGACTTTGAGAAATGGCTGGAGGCCATGAAATTCGAAATAGAGTCCATGAAGGTCAACGATGTGTGGACATTGGTTGACCCACCCGAAGGAGTAAAACCCATAGGGTGTAAGTGGGTCTTCAAGAGGAAGAGAGGTGCAGACGAAAAGGTGAAAACCTATAAAGCCCGTCTGGTTGTCAAGGGATATTGTCAACATGATGGTATAGACTATGACGAGATGTTTTCTCCTGTGGCAATGCTCAAATCCATTCGGATTATGCTTGCGATAGCTGCCCATCTGGACTATGAAATCTGGCAGATGGATGTGAAGACAGCTTTTCTAAATGGAGAGCTGAATGAAGAGGTGTATATGATACAACCTGGAGGATTCACATCCACAGATGAGTCTAAGGTGTGCAGGCTACAGAGATCCATTTATGGACTTAAGCAGGCATCACGGAGTTGGAACATACATTTTGATAAGACGATCAAGACGTATGGCTTCGTTAAGAACGGAGAAGAGCCATGCATTTATAAGTGGGCTAATGGTCCAGTAGTAGTATTTCTTGTATTGTATGTGGATGATATTCTCTTAATCGAGAATGATGTCCTTGCATTACAGGGGATAATGATTTGGCTGTCGTCACAGTTCTCCATGAAAGATTTGGGAGAAGCTTCCTACATCCTAGGGATGAGGATCTATAGGGATAGATCTAAAAGGTTGCTTGGTTTATCCCAGTCTACGTACATAGATACTATGCTGAAGAGGTTCAGCATGGAGAATTTCAAGAAAGGCTATCTATCGATAGGCCATGGAATTTCTCTCTCGAAGAGGGATTGTCCGAAAACACCTCAAGAGAGAGAGCGTATGGGTAGGATTCCATATGCTTCGACAGTGGGATCTATCATGTACGCCATGACATGTACACGACCAGATGTGGCATACTCACTAGGGGTAGTGAGTAGATACCAATCTGATCTAGGGGAGAATCACTGAAAGGTTGTTAAAACCATCCTGAAGTATTTAAGAAATACTAAGGATCAGTGGCTTGTTTATGGTGAATCGAACTTGAGACTTATAAGGTTTACAGCCTCTAGTTTTCAGTCTGATCATGATGACAGTAAAAGTGTATCGAGATTTATTTTTACCCTTAATGGTGGGGCTATCTGCTGGAAAAGTTCCAAGCAACACACAGTGGCTGATTCAGTTTGTGAGGCGGAGTATGTTGCTGCATCAGATGCTGCCAAAGAAGCGGTGTGGCTGAGGAAATTCATCACCGATCTCGGAGTAGCTCCCTCCCTTGTTGGTCCAGTTTTGCTCTACTGTGACAGCTCTGGAGCCATTGCTCAGGCGAAGGAACCAAACGCACACTAGCAGACGAAGCATATTCTGCACCGCTACCATCTCATCCAGGAAATTATGGATCGAGGTGACGTCGATCTTCAGAAGATCGATGGGAAGGAGAACCTGGCTGACCCATTCACTAAAGCCATTGCGGTGAAGGAGTTCGACAACTACAAGTTGAAGATGGGTATTAGATATTGCACCGATTGGCTTTAGGCCAAGTGGGAGATTGTTGGGAATAGTATCCCAAAGCCAATTGTCAGTCTGTTGACGGTTGTGCTCATTTTTGCATATGTACATGAATTATGAATTAATAAAAATTATTTTGGCATCTTTCATCATAAAATGTTTCATCTTCTAATGAACTCTTATGTTGTGGTGAAGTCCTTAGGACTATTTAGACTCGACAAAGAAGGATTTATCGTTTAGTCCTTAAATCTGTTTGCGACCAAATGATACGTTGTTACCAAGGACGACAACGTTTATCAAGCATAGGTCATTGTGTGCCATATAGGTTGGTTGTCCTCTTAACCAATGAGTGTGGAGACACTGGTATGGCATATAGGTGAGATGTAAGGGTACATCTGTACTAAACGTGATCGACTCTGGAGCTATTTCTGCTGTCAAGATTTTCTCCGATGGAATATGGGTATAAATATCCCTCCGACCTGAGACCGCCATGGTGACTTGCAAGCAACTCACTGCACTTAGGCACTGGACTATCTGAATTTTTAATTCAGTGACGAAAGGCTGCTGGGTGTAGTCAAGTATTTGACTTGTCGGTGCGTGTGTCAAGATGGGATTGACCACTCCAATTTAGGAGCTGTGTACAGTCGTATTTTAATTTAGCAAAACTTTGGCCAGGGTAGTCCTTGTGAGGAGTCACAGGACTGTTTGAGTTGAGCATGATTCGGATGATCTGATCAAGGTTGACAGTTTAACCCTGAGTCATCCTAAACACAGAGGTCAAAAGGATGAATTATATAGTAACCATATTCACGTAGGTTATGAGTGTTGCGATTGCGACCATTCGACCTATCCGATCGTCGGGTACCATTGCTAGATGGTCACTTCGATTAGTACAGGAATTGGTTCCTGTGCTACCGGCTTAGGTTCGAATCTGTGCTGTCACACACATTAGAGGTTCTTATCTAATCTGATGGCTGATATAGAATCCTATATGTTTGGGACTCAGTGATCGAGAATCAAGATTCTCTGATCACGAGTTCCACACATTATGGGTACCGGGGTCAAGAGTCCCACTGGTTGGGATTTTTCGATCAGGTTTACATATCGATGAATTCTGATGCCTGATTGCCCATCGGATTTAGATTCAATATTTATGAGAGATTTAATTAGTGATTTGATCACTAATTAACTCAATTTGATTGAGTAATTATTTTTGGATCAAGTCCAATTGAATTGGATTCAGTTGGGTTTGACCTGATTAGGTTAAGAGTTGACCTAATCGTTGAGATGGTTTGGTCCCTGATTTGATCAGGGGTTGGGCTTAGTCAATTCCTGATTTGATTAGGATTTTATTGAGCCTAATTAAGCCTAATTAAGTTGGATTTAAATTAGTCTAATTGGACCTAACTTATTTGGTTCAATTAGGTTGGTTTAAATAATTAAACCACCTTGATCCAATCTCCATGCACCACCTCACTTCCATTGCACCCATTTGGATTCATGAGAAGGAACTTCTCATAAATTTTTTCCTCATGCCAAGCCCTCTCCACGCCCCACTTTAATGTGCCAAATGGATGGATAAGGATGATTGGTTGGCCATTCAAATTCAAAATAAAGTTTGAATTTGAATGGGCAATCAATCTTTGCACCTTATCCCTTTTTTTATGCCCTTTTTATTATATGAGAAAAGGTTTCTCCTGAAATCAATCCATGCACAATTTAAGCCACGCCTCATGCCTTTAGTGGATAAGGGATGAGTTGGTGTCCATTTGAATTCAAAATTTGATTTGAATTCAAATGTGCAATTACTCATCTTTATCCTTTCTTTTGGATAAGACGTTTGATGTTGTTATAAAAGGAGGAGAAGAGTGGGGCATGCATGAAAAAAAATTTTTGGAAAAAAATTCTGGGGTGTGAGATGTTTCATATGTCAGAGTCGGTTCCTTTACATATCAAGCTTCATCAAGTTTGTTCTTAACGAAATTAGTTTCTTCATCATTTTCTAAAAAAAATACCTTAAGATTCATGAACATCTAATGTCCATTAAGAAGGTAGAAGAAATATCCCTAATTTCTTTGAGATATCCTAAAATAATATTTATTAGATCAAAATTTAAGCTAGTCAGTATGTGAACATTTCACATAAGCCTGAAACCCCAAACCCTAAGGTAAGAGAGCATCGAATTACCCAAGTCCATATCTTATATGAAAATTTGGTGATCGATTTGCTCGAAATGTTCTTGAGCACTTATCAAGTAGTCTCTATTGCATAACCTCAGGCAAACCAGCAAACCCACAGTGGACCAAACCATGTCTAACAAAATTTGATTCCTTTTTTCAAACATCCTTTTAAATTATGATATCCCAGGAGATATCCATTGAGAGAGAATCCAATTCTCTCCTAAATATATCTAAAACTTATTGTAAAGATATTCACTTCATCGATCAAATTGATGAGTTTTAATACTCTTTGCAGTTTATTTTTCTACCTCATTATGAAATCATTTGAATATTTCAATCGATTTAAACTTGTGCTTCATAAGCAAAAAGCACCCATGTCAAGATAGGTCATCTAAGATTTTAATGAAGTAGTAAAGCCCTCTTCTGGCACTTATGTTTATGAGTGCAAATACATCAATATGTACCAAACTCAGAATATCACTGGCTCATTCATCCTTTCCAATAAAAGGTGACTAAGTCAACTATGCCAAAGATAGGATTCAGTGATATTATCTAATCTAGGATGCTAGTTAGATGTGTACATTACACTAATAGGCTGTGATAGTGGGTATATGTTATTTTCAATTGTCCACTCATTTTTGAAGTATCATTCACAATGATATCGCAATAATCATTCTTATTGACACCATCAATAAGATTGGACAGTAGTGATAATTACTTAAAATGATATTATCAGGATTGAAAATAAGCTCGATGATTTCTAATTTAGGACTGGAACAGACTTCCATCTCCTACGTTCAGGAGTCTCTCACCATTTTCAAATCTTCTACTATCTTGAAGTCTTTGTAACTAATTACAAACATGACTTGTACTGTCGGTATCCAATATTCAGGTAGTAATATTATCAATAGAAAAATTTTAAGAAGTTATCATATAACTATCTTGACCAGCAACCATTTGCTGATTTCTCTTTTAGGCCTATTTGAGTTAGCCTTAGACTTCTTGATCAGATTAGGCTCAAGAACTATATTCAACTTCTGATACTAGCTATCGAAGTTAGATTCGATAATGTTGTCACTGTCTAATAGTGAATAGAACGATAATTTTCTAGTCATTTCTGAAAAGAGAACAATTGATCTATTAGTATATAAACTATTTTAAGCCAAAGACTTAGACTTTAGTCTAAAGATTCTTTCACTATTTTATATGAATTGGTAGCCTCTACCTCCAATTCGAGGAATTACTTTAATTTCTTAGTGGATACTAAAATCTACATGACTGCATATGAGCCTGAGGAAGGCTCGACCAACCCATATGCATCTATGGATAGGTTCTCAACTAATTATTTCTTCAATAATTTTTAGTAATTATTTTCTCCCCAGGTTTCATTTCAGTAGACGATGGGCCTCTACTGAAAGTCCCGATGAGATCCAACCATTAATATGAACCTACTCAGTGATTCTAACTAATGAATGATCAGGCTCGAAGAAGGCTCGACCAACCTGACTACCATTAGAGAGACTCGATTGAGTCATCATATGATGAATAATAATTCTATCATTCAGAGAAATACCAGACAGATGATGCTTGCAATATCAATCTAAAGTAATGGACCTATTACAATTCACCTTAATGGGAGGCTATGATCTAGTTATCCCTATAACTAGCTTATTTTATAGACCTAATAATTTAGAGGAGTTGGTTAATACATTTTATAAGACAGCAGTCAACCTACAAGTCATAAATTCTTCCATTGACTTCATCAAGTCATGAAAAAGATCAGTGACTAGCTGGTCAAACCGATAAGTCATAAATCCTCCCACTGACTTCACCAAGTCATGAGAAGAACTAGAGACAAGTCAGTCTAGGGCACCTAAATCAATAATACTGATTAACCTTAACGACATGGGTCAACTCGAGTCACTTAGTGATCCAATCAGCCCAATTACTCGGGCTCAACTACTGAGCCACAATTAAGATCCATTTGGTTTAATCAAAGACATAGACTCAACCTTTTACAACTATTATGTTTGATCTAGAGTATCCTTGTTCTAATCTAAATCAACTATTGGTTAGATTAGATCAATTACCCTTTTAATCTATTAAGTCTTTGATTTTTAACCTTAAATCTAATCCAATTAAAAGGATCAGATTTGAGCTAACCCATGCTCCATGTTTTATGCAATATCATTAGATCTTTAATCATAATTCTAGATCTAAAATATATTTTTTAATTCTTAATTAAGCATAGCATTAACATGGGTTAAGATTATTAATTGAAACTATTTTAATTTTATAAAATAATTTTACATCATTTTTATGCAAAATTTTTTATTTTGAAAATTAGGTCGACTCACCCCTGAACTGAGTCGGCTCACTTCAGTGGATCAACTAAGTCTGATATTTGATCGACTAACTAATCATGAATAGTAATCATCACTATTTGACTTGAGACAACTGGATCGAATTAGTCAGTACTGAGCTGACTAAATCAGGAGACTGGATCAACTCAGTTCAGAATTGAGTCGGCTCAATTGGTATGCCAGCAGGTATCATATAGTTCAAATCTAAAAATTCTCTTATAATTTAAAATAAAATTAATCATAAACAAGCTTTAGATCATATCTAAATATTTTATGATTTTAAATTTTATTTTTTATGATTAAAATAATTTTAATCATATAGGAAGAGAGGATCTTTAAATCTTTTTTGCTCTTATGATCGGACGACCTGATGATCAACCCAATCCAAGTACTTGCTAATCGAAACATCTAATCTACTAACATATCATATATGTAAAAATTTAGATCTAATCTAAATTATATCAGATTTAATTTTTACATTAGATCATATCTAAAATTAGATCATAATACATTCCATGAATTACTAAATCTAAATTTTAACTCTACATGCATATATGTTCATATCATAACGAACCTTGCTTGGATACCATTTGAAGGGAAGCGTGATGGTTTTGTGCATGTATTTTTAAAATTTTACAGTAGAACATATATAGATTAAATAATTTAATCTATAATATATGCATAGATCAAATCTAAAACTACCATACAGGATCTATGATAAAAATTAATATACATGTAAATTTAAAATCTAAAATTTAGCAAACATAGATCATATCTATATTATATTTAGATCATATCTAAATATGAATTGAGTTCAAAATTTGATACCTGAGTATGGGTAGCAGATCATCATATCTAAAATTTATGGTAGTTAGTTTTTCATGATGCTTAGCAGTCACACACATGTCTGGTCTCTATGGATATCCACATGAAGCCCTTGTACTGATCGGTCTCCCGAAGAGTGCTAGCTCATGAAACACCTTTTGTTGGCTGATTTAAGAAAAACATGAAGAAGATAAAGAATAAAAAGATCCTCTCTTTTTCTTCTTGGATCCATGCATCAGATCTCTATGATAGAGATCAAGAGAAGAATCATTTCTTCTCAATTCTCCCATGTATAAGAGAGAACCTTTCTCTCTTCTTTTCACACCTTCAAAAAAAATTTTTCTTCTCTGATTTTTTATAATAAAAATTAGATCTAATCTTATTTCTTATGTAAAAAATAATATAAATTTCTATATCCTAGAAAAATTAAAAAGAAAGATCCAAGAGAAGAACAGTTCTTCTCTTTTCTTCTCTCCTTTTTCTTCTTAATCTAGAGCCCTAAGAAGCCCCCAATGTCCAACCAGATTTTTTTAATATTTTTTTTAATATTTTTATCTTAAAAATTAGATCTAATTTAATTTTTATATTAAAAAAATTAAAAAAAAAAATTAGAGAAAAGAACTCCTCTAAGGCTGCACACTAGAAAGAAGATCCTTTCTTCTTTCTTATCTTCTTCTTGTTGGGATGAACCTTTCTTCCCTATTTTTCTTGATATTTCTCTCTAAATTTTTATATTAAAAATTAAATCTAATCTAATTTTTATACAAAAAAAATAAAAAGAAATCTGAGAGAAGAACTCTTTCTTCTCCAAGGGCTACGCATAAGAAAGAAGACCTTTCTTCTCTTCTTCTCATTGGAAAGAACCTTTTTTTTTCTAATTTTTTATTGTAAAACCAGCAAGATGGCCTCTCTTTGATACCTTAGAACTAGTAGCAAACTCTCATAAATATTCTTCAAAAAGGGGTTGGAGAAGAGGCTTAGGCGTGAGGGATTTGGGGCATCCAACTCTTGGATGCCCCCTCCTTCTTTTTAGGCAACAACAAGAGAGGAGAAGGGGTGCCTTATTTTTCATGGAAGAGAGGAGAGGGGCATGATATCCTGATTTGGGGTGTGGGTTCTCATGGTGAAAGGAGAAGAGGAGTGGAGGATTTTATGCACATGGGTGGTTATGAGTTGGTTAAGTCCTATTCCAAATAGGACTCATGATTCTTGGTCAAACTGTAACTAATTCTTGGATCCAATCCTAATCAACTTAAGAATTAATTATAATAAACTAACTAATTAGGTCCTAGCCTAATTAAGAAATCACTTAGACCCTAATCCAATTAGAAAATTAGTTAGATTAAACTCCATCAATCCAGAGATTGATTTTTTGGATATAAGATCATGTCATAATCAATAGGGCTTAATCCAATCAAGTCTATTATCCAATAAGATTTGATCCAATCAAACCCAAATCAAATTAAATTGAATCTTTTTCAATTAAATCTGATTTGCATACTTAAGATCAATTGGAATAAATCTTGTTATCCATAGTGCTGGATCCAATCAATCCAAAGCAAACCTAATTGAAACCAATTCAATTAGATTTGATCCAATCCTCATTGCTCAATCAAATTGAATCAATTAATAATCAAATTATTAATTAATTATTTTTTTAATTTATCAATCATTAGTAAATAATTTATTACAATCTTTGCATAGGATTAAACATCAATCATATTGATTATTAAATCCTTCAACGATTCATAATCATCGATCAGCCATTTGATCAGACAGGTACTTCATGTGTGTGACCTCATAGGTTTGAATGTAAGTCGGTAGCATAAGAATAATTTTTGTACTAATCGATATAACTATCTAACAATAGTAACCGACATCTGGATAGGTCGAATGTATGCTCAGCAATACTCAAGAACCTATGTGGATATAGTTACTGTATAATTCATCCCTTTGACTCTCGATGCTAAAGGATAACTTAGGGTTAAACTATCAACCCTAAATGAGGGGTCTATATTGTGTCTCAACCTCAAAAAATTTTGTGACTTCTTACTAAGATTACTCTAGTTAGAGTTTTGCTGAATTAAAATATAGTAATGCATCATCTTTGATTTTACTTAGAATGGCCATTCTCATCTTGACTCGTACTCAGACTTCACAAGTACTTGACTGTACCCAAAAATCTTTCATCATCAAATTAGAAATTCGAATAGTCTAACATCAAAGTACAGTGAGTTACTTGCAAGTCACTGAGGTAGACTCAGGTTAGAGGGACATTTATACTCATATCCCGTCAGAGCAATTCTTGACAGCAGAGTGCTCTAGAGTTGGTCACACTTAGTGAAACATACTCATACATTTCACCCATATGCCATATCTGTATCTCCACACACTTTGGTTAAGAGGACAACTAATTTATATGATACACAATGACCTACAATTGATACAATTATCATCTTTATAATAATTATATTATTTGATCACGAGCAAAATTTAAACTACATGATAAATCCTTCTTTATCATTTTGGAAGTAGCGATAAGAACTTCATGTTAGATTTGTGCCCTAGAAGCTATTGACTGATATATTTTATAATTCTAGGGCTTAATCTAGTACTTGTAATATTTTTATTATCAATAAATAACTTTTTTATTCCAATCATGTTTATATGTCCATGATTTGTCCTAAAAATTAACAAAGATGATTTTTGCATATTCTTAAAGTACTGAAAATTTGAGACATATATTAAAGTGGTTAACTTCTAAATGCTCTCGATCAAAGGATTGTCAAAGAGGATAGTGATCAATCCATTCGAGATCAATGCACAGTTCACCTCTTTTGTGGATAGATGAGTCTCGGGTCTGTGTGTTGGAAAATATGTCCCAAAAGTCAATCATCAAGCTATTGACGGTTGAGCAACCAAGTATGATAATTGATTTGTTAATAAATAAAATATATTTGGTATTTTCATCATAAGCTTTCATCTTCTAATGAACTCCGTTGTTATGATCAAGTCTTTAGAACTATTTAGATTCGATAAAGAAAGAATTTATCGATTAGTCCTTAAAACTATTCACGATCAAATGATAGACTGTTAATAAGGACGACAGCTTCTATCGGGCATAGATCGTTGTAGGCCATATGGGTTGATTGTCCTTTTAACCAAGGAGTGTGGAGATACTGATATGGCATACAGGTGAGATGTAAGGGTACATCATCATTGAACGTGACCAACTCCAGAGCATTCTACTATCGAGAATGTCTCTGATAAGATATAGGTATAAGTGTCCCTTAGACCTGAGATCACCTCAGTAACTTGCAAGCAACTCACTGTGCTTTGGTACTGGACTAACTAAATTTCTAATTTAGTGATAGAAGGCTTCTGGACATAGTCAAGTACTTGCAAAGTCAGAGTATGATCGAGATGGGATTAACCACTCTTGCCACTCCAAGAGTTGGAGAAGAATGAGTCATTGTATTTCAATTTAGCAAAACCTTGACTAGGGTAATCCATCAGATGGATTTGATATTTTAAAATACAATGTGGACAACCTGATCAGAGTTGACAGTTGAACTCTGAGGTGTCCTATGATCATTTTGGTCAAGGAGATGAATTATCTGAAAACTATATCCGCATGGGTTCTAAGGATGTTGTTCTACACATTCGACCTATCCGATCGTCGGATACCATTGCTAGATGGTCCCTTCGATTGGTATAAAAATTTATTTCTATACTACCAGCTTAGGTTCGGACCTATGAGGTCACACACATTAGAGTTCATGATCCGATTAAATGGTTGATCAATGATTAAGAATCATTCTAGGGTTAAATGATCAATACGATTGACATTTAACCTAGTGCAAGTGTTGCAGGAGGATCGATTAGCAATTCGATTGCTAATTGACTTAATTTGATTAAGCCAATGGGCTGAGATTAAGTCTAATTGAATATGATTTAATTTGATTTGGTTTGGGCTTGATTGTATCATGTCCAATTGATTTATTGGATAAGCCAAGTGCAAGAAAAAAAACTAGTCTAAGTTCAATTAGGACTGGGGTCAACCTAATTTCTAATTTGATTAAAAAATTAAATCAGATTTAAATCTAATTTAATCTGATTAAATTAGATTCTTAATTGGATTAAGACCTATTTTAATTGGGTTAATCTAATTTTAGTTTGATTTGGTTTGAGAAACTAAATTAAAACAAGTCATAAGATAGAATCCTAGTAAGACTAGGATTCCACCTTGCACCACATAAGCCGCCCCCATGCCCTCTCTCTTATTCCATGCCAATCTCTTCTTATTTTGTGCGACAAAAGCCCTCTCCCATGTTTTTTCTACGTCCAAAAGGTTTTCTCTCTTCTTTTATAATCAAAGTAGGAATAAGTTTGGATTTCAAATTCTATGAGATAGAGTTTTAGAAATCCAAAACTCTTTTCTTTTTGCACCAAATTTATCCAAATTTTTTTTGAGATTTTTATGGCTTTTAGAGAATATATTGATTACCCTTTGCTAGTGGTCTATTCATGAAAATAAGGAGGAGGTACCCAAGAGTTGGGCGCCCCTTATCTTGCCATGTTTGGATAAGCCTTGACTAGGTATTTGACCTAGACAAGGACTCTATCATATCTCTCTCTATAAAATGAGTTTTTTTATCAAATTTTTTGCAAACATATAGATTTGAGAGTCCTTTGGGGAATCCAAAAATCAAAGAGAAAGACCTTTTGGTCATGAAGATATAATAAACACAAGATAGGATGTCTAGGAGAGAGTAAAGAGAAGAAGAAGAGGGTCTTCTTCTAGGGTTGTTAAATTCATCTCTTTCCTTCCTTCATCTTGAGTTTTCTGAGAGTGTCTCAGATCTAAAAATCCTCCTCCTACTTCTCATCTTTGGAAGAACCCAAATCAAAAAGAAGGAGGCACCTGATCAACCATCGAAGAAGGATCAGCGCAGTACTAACATACTGTACTGATTTCCTGAAGCAGGACTTCTGATCGAGATTCATGGGCTCGTGTGGATGATCCCTAGAGATCGGACATGTGTGTGGTTTTCAACATCATCCTCAGGCCCAGATCAGTAAGGTTAGAATGTCTAACTTGCAAGGTAATGGATCTGATCTATTATTTAATACATACATTAGATATAGTATAGAAACATGTTGATATGATCAACATGTAGTTCATGCTCAATATATTTTAATTTTTAATTTAATTTTATGTAATAATTATGTAATAAAATCTTAAATTTAGATATTTTCTAATTTTAAAAAATAAATTTTGATTTATTTTAGTCTTCCGCTGTCTGATCTTGAAAAAATTTCAAGATCTAACCCTGAAACCCTAGATCTGGTTCCTTCAATTGGTATTAGAGCCTAGATTATTTATTATATGATTATTTATACATATTTAGATTATCTCTTAGATTAGATCTAATTTATAATCTGATTATTAAATCTAAAATTAAAATTTTAGATCAATCACGAAATGCAAGGTTGTCCTGCTGTAAGGTTTACCCCTTACAATGCAAAGGTTGTCCTAGTTCGTGTAGATCTATCTTTAATCATAAATTTGTTAGATATAATCTAAATTAAATTTATAATTTATTAGATTTAAAAGATATTTAAATCTAAAATAAAATCTTTTTATTTATAATTTTTATGCAAAAAAATTATTTAAAGTTAAAATTATTTTAATTACATGAACCTGTTTAGATTAGATCTAAAGTAGTTTCATGTTTATTTCATTTGCATCTTGATTATGAATCAAATATGCAATATGGTTGGTAGAACCATATAATAAAATTATTTTATAAATATGAAAATTATTTTCAAAAAATCGAAACCAACCCTTAGTCGAAAACTTAATTAAGAATTAAGAAGTTGTTTGATTAGGTTCTAGGATTGTGAATTGAAGAACCTAAGACACAAACTATAACACATTGGGTTAATGGGTTAGTGAGAATTAGGTCCATTAATTGGGTTAGACCTATGGTTAGATTAAAGATGGACTTAATTAGAGAATTGACTAAATCTAATCAATTGTTGTCTTAGATTAGGTCAAGGATTCTCTAGATCAATTACAATAGTTGTAGTTGGTCAAGTCCATGTCTTTAACGAGAACCAAATGGACTTGATTCTTGGCTAAGCGGTCTAGCACAAACTGTTAGGTTGATCTAATCGAAACTAATTAAACTAGTTGGTGTCTAAGGTAAACCAAACTGATGGTTTTTAATTGGGAGCCCGCTTACCTGACCATTTTTGATGGTGTCTAAGGCAAGCTTTGGCCGACCCTCCCACTGATCGAACTTACTTGGCCTCTTGGTGAAATTATATTTTGATCAGATCACTTGACTATTCGAGCTGACCCATGTCAGCTAGGTAAATCAGTGTGACTGATTTAGGTGCTCCTAGACCAGCCCTTTTAATGATCTCCCTTAAGCTGACTTGGTGAAGCCAGTGGGAGGATCATGATAAGCTGGTTCATCTGATCTCATCCTCTAAATCATTTAAATCTTCTAAAATTATTAGGTCCTTAAAATGAAAAAGTTATGAAGATAACTGAGTCATAGCCTCCCATTAAGGTGTTTGATAATGGGTCCATTAACTCAATAATCATTGCAGACCCAAAGGCCTAGTGCTTGTTGACTAATGAAATTATCACTCATCATATGACGACTTGGAAGTGTCTCTCTAATGGTGGTTAGATGAGCCAACCAAAGTTGGACTTAATCATTCGTTGGTTAGATGCACCAAGTATGGTCATGTTAATGGTTGGACCTAATCGGATCCTTACAGTGGAGGCCAAAGTCTACTGATTAGGTTTCTGGGGTAAAATTAAAATTCTTAGAAATTGTTTAAAGAAACAATTGATTATGAACCTACCCTTAGATGTATATGGGTTGGCCAACCAAAGTTGGGCTTGTGTGCAGTCTAAGTGGATTCTAGTACCTACTAAGGAATTAGGGTAATTCCTCGAATTGGAGGTAGAGGCTATCAATTCGAATAAAATAGTGGGAGAAACTTTTTGATTAAAGTCCAAATATTTAGATTTAATGAATCAATTACTAATTAGGTTATGGTTTTCTTTTGTGCAGATATGGCCACTTTCCTATCGCTCTGATCATTGTTGGACAATGATAAGTTGGTGGGATCTAACTTTGGTAGCTGGTATCGAAAGTTGAAGATAGTCCTGGAGCATGAACGGATCCTATATGTGATAATGGATCCTGCATCTGAGGAGCTAGCTGCCAATGCACGTGGAACAGTCAGAGATACTTACCAGAAGTGGCTCAGTGATCGGACCATGGTGCACTGTATCATGCTAGCTGTCATGAGCGACAAGTTCAGTTGTAGATTCGAGATGGCTCAGTCAAAGGACATGCTTCAAGTGTTGGAGGATGCCTTTGGCACACCCGATGACATGGAGAGGCACAAGACTAGTTGTGCCATCTTCAATGCCAAAATACGGGATGGTGCCTTTGTCACTGATCATGTATTGTATATAATCGAGCTGATAGAATGATTGAGCAAGCTCGACTTTCTCTTGCATGAGCAGCTTGAGAAAGATGCAATACTAAACTCACTGTCCAAGTCTTATCTCCCATTCCTCACTCATTATAGAATGACAAAGCCTGAAGTAAACTACCACGGATTACTGGGGCTGCTTCAGAACTTTGAGCAGGATCACCAACTCTACAAGGAGTCGGTGAACTTAGTGGGAGGTTCATCTTCTGGTTCTTGACCCTTTAAGAAAGGAAAGAAGAACAAGAAGAAGAAAGTGAAGAAGGTGCAAGTTCAGGTTGGGACATCAGTATAGGGCTAGACTAGAAAGATCAAGCCTAATAAGAGTCTATTCTACTAGCAAGCATCCTAGATTAGATAGTGTGTCAGATATCTACTTATGGCACTGTAGGTTAGGTCATATAAACAAGAACAAAATAAACAGGTTGACTCAAGAGAAAATCCTTGAAGTCAGTGATTGTGAATCACTTCCAACTTGTGAGTCCTGTCTTCTTGGTAAAATGACCAAGTCATCTTTTACTTAAAAAGGTAAGAGAGCTACTGAGCTCTTGGGCCTAGTACATACTGATGTATGCGGACCCATGAGCACAAGTGCGAGAGGTGGATATTTTTACTTCATAACTTTCACAGATGATCTATCCAGATATGGATATGTCTATCTGATGAAACATAAGTCGGATTCATTTGAAATATTTAAAAGATTCCGAAGTGAAGTAGAAAAACAAACTGGGAAGAGCATTAAAACTCTTCGATCTGACCGAGAAAGAGAATATCTTTCTAGTGAGTTTCTCACATATCTAGGAGAGAATGGGATTCTCTCTCAATAGACTCCTCCAAAAATACCACAGCATAATGGTGTGTCTGAAAGGAAAAATCGAACTCTGTTAGATATGGTCCGATCCATGATGTGTTTTGCCAGCTTGTCGATATCCTTCTGGGGATATGCACCCAAATCGATCTGTTATCTATTAAATAGGGTTCCAAGTAAGTCTATAATTAAGACTCCATATGAGATATGGACAGGACGTAAGCCAGCACTTTCACACCTTAGGGTCTGGAGGTGCCCGGCCTATGTCAAAGGATTAGTCACAGACAAACTTGGACCTAGGTCTGACAAATGCACATTCATCGGGTACCCCAAAGAGATCAAAGGATATTTTTTCTACCATGTTGATAAACAAAAGGTGTTCATCAGTCTTAAGGCAATCTTTTTAGAAAAGAAGTTCCTTGGTGAAGGAACCATTGCCTCTAAGGTTGAACTTGATGAAGTTCAACAGGTAGAAGGACCGACACCAATAGCTGAACCTGAGTCGGATTTGATTAGATCAGATCTGGAGCCCAATGTACTTGCACCATTAAGGCAATCTAGTAGAGTACCATGTCAATCGGATAAATACTATGATTTCTTGATCTGAGACGGTGATTCCATCGAACTCGATGAGAATGATGAGGATCCAATCACCTATATGGATGCAATGCAGAGACCTGATTTCAAAAAATAGCTTGAAGCCATGAAATTCGAAATGGAGTCTATGAAGGTCAATGATGTATGGACATTGGTTGACCCACCTAAAGGGGTTAAACCCATTGGGTGTAAAATGGGTGTTCAAAAGGAAAAGGGGCACAGACAAAAAGGTGGAGACCTATAAAGCCCGTCTGGTTGCCAAGGGGTATCGTCAACGTTATGGTATTGACTATGACGAGACATTTTTTCCTATGGCAATGCTCAAATCCATTTGGATAATACTTGCAATAGCTGTCCATCTAGATTATGAGATCTGACAAATGGATGTAAAGACAGCTTTCTTGAATAGAGAGCCGATCGAAGAGGAGTATATGATACAACTTGAGGGGTTTACATCCACAGATGAGTCCAAGGTGTGCAAGCTTCAGAGATCTATTTATGGATTGAAGCAAACTTTTCGGAGTTGGAACATACGTTTTGATAAGGCGATGAAAATGTATGGCTTCGTTAAGAATGGAGAAGAGCCCTACTGTTGGAAAATGTGTCCCAAAAAGCCAATCATCAAGCTGTTGACGGTTGAGCAACCAAGTATTGTAATTGATTTGTTAATAAATAAAATATATTTGGCATCTTCATCATAAGCTTTCATCTTCTAATGAACTCCGTTGTTATGATGAAGTCCTTAGGACTATTTAAGTTCGATAAAGAGAGGATTTATCGATTAGTCCTTAAAACTGTTCACGACTAAATGATAAGCTATTAATAAGGATGACAGCTTCTATCGAGCATAGGTCGCTGTAGGCCATATGGGTTGGTTGTCCTCTTAACCAAGGAGTGTGGAGACACTGGTATGGCATACAGATGAGATGTAAGGGTACATCATCATTGAATGTGACCAACTCCAGAGTATTCTGCTGTCGAGAATATCTCTGATGGGATATAGGTATAAGTGTCCCTTAGACTTGAGATCGCCTCAGTGACTTGCAAGCAACTCACTGTGCTTTGGTACTGGACTAACTGAATTTCTAATTAAGGGACGGAAGGCTTCTGGGCACAGTCAAGTACTTGCGAAGTTAGAGTGTGATCAAGATGGGATTGACCACTCCAAGAGTTGGAGAAGAATGAGTCGCAGTATTTCAATTTAGCAAAACCTTGGCCAGGGTAATCCATCAGATGGATTTGATATTTTGAAATACAATGTGGACAACCTGATCAGAGTTGACAGTTGAACTCTGGGGTGTCCTATGATCATTTTGGTCAAGAGGATGAATTATATGAAAACTATATCCGCATGGATTCTAAGGATGTTGTTCCACACATTCGACCTATCCGGTCGTCGGGTATCATTGCTAGATGGTCACTTCGATTGGTACAAAAATTTGTTCTTGTGCTACCGGCTTATGTTCGGACCTATGAGGTCACACACATTAGAGTTCATGATCCGATCGGATGGTTGATCAATGATTAAGAATCGTTCTATGGTTAAATGATCAATACGATTAACATTTAATCCAGTGCAAGTATTGCAGGAGGATCGATTAGCAATTCGATTGCTAATTGGCTTAATTTGATTAAGCCAATGGGCTGAGATTAAATCTAATTAAATATGATTTAATTAGATTTGATTTGAGCTTGATTGGATCAAGTTCAATTGATTTATTGGATAAGCCAAGTGCAAGAAAAAACTAGTCCTAGTTCAATTAAGACTTTGGTCAATCTAATTTCTAAATTGATTAGAAAATTAAATTAGATTGACCTAGACAAGGACTCTATCATATCTCTCTGTATAAAATGAGTTTCTTCATGAAATTTTTGGAGAAGATAGAGATTTGAGAGACCTTTGGGCCATCAAAAAATTAGAGAGAAAGACCTTTGGGTCATGGAGATATAAAAGATACAAGTTAGGGTGTCTAGAGAGAGAAACGAGAAGAAGAAGAGGGTCTTCTTCTAGGGTTGTTTGTTCTCATATCTTTCCTCCTTCCATCTTGAGTTTTCTGAGAGCATCTTAGATCTGAAACTCTCCCTTCTACTTTCCATCTTTGGAAAAGTCCAAATCAAGAAGAAGGAGGCACCTGATCAACCATCAAAGAAGGATCAGCGCAGTACTAGCATACTGTGCTGATTTCCTGAAGCAGGACTTCTGATCGAGATTCGTGGGCTCGTGTGGATGACTCCTAGAGGCCGGACGTGTGTGCGGCTTGCAACATCATCCTTAAGCTTGGATCAGTGAGGTTAGAGCATCTAACTTGCAAGGTAATAGATCTGATCTATTGTTCAATACATACATTAGATGTAGTATAGAAACATGTTGATATGATCAACATGTAGTTCATGCTATATTTATATATTTTAATTTCTGATTTAATACTATGTAATAATCATGTAATAGAATCTTAGATCTAGGGATTCTCTGATTTTAGAAAATAAATTTTAATTTATTTTAGTCTTCCGCTGTATGATCTTGAAAAAGTTTCAAGATCTAACCCTGAAACCCTAGATCTGGTTCCCTCAATTGGTATCAGAGCCTAGGTTCTTTATTACATGATTATTTATACATGCTTAGATTATTTCTTAGATTAGATCTAATTTATAATCTAATTATTAAATCTGAAATTAAAATTTTAGATCAATCACAAACTGCAAGGTTGTCCTGCTGTAAGGTTTACCCCTTACAGTGCAAAGGTTGTCCTAGTTTGTGTAGATCTATCTTTAATCATAAATTTGTTAGATATGATCTAGATTAAATTTATAATTTATTAGATTTAAAAGATGTTTAAATCTGAAATAAAATCTCTTTGTTAATAATTTTTGTGCAAAGAAATTATTTCAATTACATAAACCTGTTTAGATTAGTTCTAAAGTAGTTTCATGTTTATTTCACTTGTATCTTATTATGAATCAAACATGCAATATGGTTGGTAGAATCATATTGTAAAATTATTTTACAAATATAAAAATTATTTTTTGAAAAGCCGAACCCAACCCTCAGCCCAAAACTTAATTAAGAATTAAGAAGTTGTTTGATTAGGTTCTAGGATTGTGAATTGAAGAACCTAAGACACAAACCATAACACATTGGGTTAATGGGTTAGTGAGAATTAGGTCCATTAATTGGGTTGACCTATGGTTAGATTGAAGATGGACTTAATTAGAGAATTGACTAAATCTAATCAATTATTGTCTTAGATTAGGTCAAAGATTCTCTAGATTAATTACAATAGTTGTAGTTGGTCAAGTCCATGTCTTTAACGAGAACCAAATGGACTTGATTCTTGGCTAAGCGGTCTAGCACGAACTGTTAGATTGATCTAATCGAAACTAATTAAACCAGTTGGTGTCTAAGGTAAACCAGACCGGTGGTTTTTAATTGGGAGCCCGCTTACCTGTCCATTTCTGATGGTGTCTAAGGCAAGCTTTGGCAGACCCTCCCACTGATCGAACTTACCTGGCCTCTTGGTGAAATTATGTTTTGATCAGATCACTTGACTATTCGAGCTGACCCATGTCAGCTAGGTAAATCAGTGTGACTGATTTAGGTGCTCCTAGACCAGCCCTTTTAATGGTCTCCCTTAAGCTGACTTGGTGAAGCCAGTGGGAGGATCATGATAAGCTGGTTCATCTGACCTCATCCTCTATATTATTTAAATCTTCTAAAATTATTAGGTCCTTAAAATGACAATGTTATGGAGATAACTGAGTCATAGCCTCCCATTAAGATGTTTGATAATGAGTCCATTAACTCAATAATCATTGCAGACCCAAAGGCCTGGTGCTTGTTGACTAATGGAATTATCACTCATCATATGATGACTTGGAAGTGTCTCTCTAATGGTGGTTAGGTGAGCCAACCAAAGTTGGGCTTAATCATTCGTTGGTTAGATACACCAAGTATGATCATGTTAATGGTTGGACCTAACCGGATCCTTACAGTGGAGGCCAAAGCCTACTGATTAGGTTTCTGGGGCAAAATTAAAATTACTAAAAATTATTTAGAGAAATAATTGGTTATGAACCTACCCTTAGATGTACATGGGTTGGCCAACCAAAGTTGGGCTTGTGTGCAGTCTAAGTGGATTCTAGTACCCACTAAGGAATTAGGGTAATTTCTCGAATTGGAGGTAAAGGCTACCAATTCGAATAAAATAGTGGGAGAAACCTTTTGATTAAAGTCCAAATCCTTAGGTTTAATGAATCAATTACTAATTATGTTATAGTTTTCTTTTGTGCAGATATGGCCACTTTCCTATCGCTCCGATCATTGTTGGACAATGATAAGTTGGTGGGACCCAACTTCGATAGCTGGTACCGAAAGTTGAAGATAGTCCTGGAGCATGAACGGATCCTATATGTGATAATGGATCCTGCACCTGAGGAACCAGCTGTCAATGCACGTGGAACAGTCAGAGACACTTACCAGAAGTGGCTCAATGATCGGACCATGGTGCGCTGTATCATGCTGGCTGCTATGAGCGACGAGTTCAGTCGTAGATTCAAGACGGCTCAGCCAAAGGACATGCTTCAAGTGTTGGAGGATGCCTTTGGCACACCTGATGATGTGGAGAGGTACAAGACTAGTTGTGCCATCTTCAATGCCAAAATACGGGATGGTGCCTCTGTCACTGATCATGTATTGTATATGATCGAGCTGATGGAACGATTGAGCAAGCTCGGCTTTCCCTTGCATGAGCAGCTTGGGAAAGATGCAATACTGAACTCACTGCCCAAGTCTTATCTCCCATTCCTCACTCATTATAGAATGACAAAGCCTGAAGTAAACTACCACGGATTACTGGGGTTGCTTCAGAACTTTGAGAAAGATCATCAACTCCATAAGGAGTCAGTGAACTCAGTGGGAGGTTTGTCTTCTGGTTCTCGACCCTTTGAGAAAGGGAAGAAGAACAAGAAGAAGAAAGTGAAGAAAGTGCAAGTTCAGGCTGAGACGTCAGTGCAGAGCCAGACCAAAAAGATCAAGCCTGATGAGAGTCTATTCTACTGGCAAGCACCCTAGATTAGATAGTGTGTCAGATATCTACTTTTGGCACTGTAGGCTAGGTCATATAAATAAGAACAGAATAAACAGGTTGACTCAAGAGGGAATCCTCGAAGTTAGTGATTGTGAATCACTTTCAACCTGTGAGTCCTGTCTTCTTGGTAAAATGATCAAGTCACCTTTTACTGGAAAAGGTGAGAGAGCTACTGAGCTCTTGGGCCTAGTACATACTGATGTATGCGGGCCCATGAGCACCAGTGCTAGAGGTGGATATTTCTACTTCATAACTTTCATGGATGACCTATCCCGATATGGATATGTCTATCTGATGAAACATAAGTCGGATTCATTTGAAATGTTCAAACGATTCCGAAGTGAAGTAGAAAAATAAACTGGGAAGAGTATTAAAACTCTTCGATCTGATCGAGGAGGAGAATACCTTTCTAGTGAATTTCTCACATATCTAGGAGAGAATGGGATTCTCTCCCAATGGACTCCTCCAAGAACACCACAGCATAATGGTGTGTCTGAAAGGAGGAATCGAACTCTGTTGGACATGGTCCGATCCATGATGGGTTTTGCTAGCTTGCCGATATCCTTCTGGGGATATGAACTCGAATCGACCTGTTATCTATTAAATAGGGTTCCAAGTAAGTCTGTAATTAAGACTCCATATGAGATATGGACGGGACGTAAGCCAGCACTTTCACACCTTAGGGTCTGGGGGTGCCCGGCCTATGTCAAACGATTAGTCACAGACAAACTTGGACCTAGGTCTGACAAATGCTCATTCATAGGGTACCCCAAAGAGACAAAAGAATATTTTTTCTACCATACTGATGAACAAAAGGTGTTCATCAGCCTTAAGGCAATCTTTTTAGAAAAGGAGTTCCTTGGTGAAGGAACCGTTGCCTCTAAGATTGAACTTGATGAAGTTCAACAGGTAGAAGGACCGATACCAATAGCTGAACCTGAGTCTGATATGATTAGATCATATCCAGAACCCAATGTACCTGCACCATTAAGGTGATCCGATAGAGTACCACATCAACCGGACAGATACTACGATTTCTTGGTCCGGGACGGTGATCGCATCGAACTTGATGAGAATAATGAGGATCCGATCACCTATATGGATGCAATGTAGAGACCTGATTCTGAGAAATGGCTTGAAGCCATGAAATCCAAAATGGAGTCCATGAAGGTCAATGATGTATGGACATTGGTTGACTCACCTGAAGGGGTTAAACCCATTGGATGTAAATGGGTCTTCAAAAGGAAGAGGGGTGCAGACGGAAAGGTGGAGACCTATAAAGCCCGTCTGGTAGCCAAGGGGTATCATCAACGTTATGGTATTGACTATGACGAGACGTTTTCCCCTGTGGCAATGCTCAAATCCATTCGGATAATGCTTGCAATAGCTGCCCATCTGGATTATGAGATCTGACAGATGGATGTAAAGACAGCTTTCCTGAATGGAGAACTGACCGAAGAGGTGTATATGATACAACCTGAGGGCTTTACATCCACAGATGAGTCCAAGGTGTGCAAGCTTCAGAGATCCATTTATGGATTGAAGCAAGGTTCTCGAAGTTGGAATATGTGTTTTGATAAGGTGATCAAAACGTATGGCTTCATTAAGAATGAAGAAGAGTCATGCATCTATAAATGGGAAAATGGTCCAGTTGTGGTATTTCTTGTCTTGTACGTGGATGACATTCTCTTAATCGGGAATGACATCCCCGCACTACAGGAAATAAAAGTTTGGTTGTCATCACAGTTCTCCATGAAGGACTTGGGTGAAGCATCCTACATCCTAGGGATGAAGATCTATAGGGATAGATCTAAAAGGATGCTTGGGTTATCCCAGTCCATGTACATAGACACTGTGCTGAAGAGGTTCAGCATGGAGAGTTCCAAGAAGGGCTATCTACCGATAGGCCATGGAATTTCTCTCTCTAAGAAGGATTGTCTGACAACTCCTGAAGAGAGAGAGCGTATGAGTAGAGTCCCATATACTTCAGCTGTGGGATCTATCATGTACGCCATGACATGTAAAGATCAGATGTGGCATACTCACTAGGAGTAGTGAGTAGATACCAATCTGATCCAGGAGAAAACCACTAGAAAGTGGTTAAAGCCATCCTTAAGTATTTGAGAAATACTAAGGACCAATGGTTGGTTTATGGCGAGTCAGATCTAAAACTTGTGGGGTTCACAGACTCCAGCTTCCAATCTGACCATGATGACAGCAGGAGCATGTCGGGTTATATCTTTACTCTGAATGGTGGAGCCATCTGCTGGAAGAGTTCCAAGCAGCATACTGTGGCAGACTCTGTTTGTGAAGCGAAGTACATCACAGCATCAGATGCCGCGAAGGAAGCTGTGTGGCTGAGAAAATTCATCAATGAGCTCGGAGTAGCACCCTCCCTCGATGGTCCGATCCTGCTCTACTGCGACAGCACTGGTGCCATAGCTTAGGTGAAGGAACCCAAAGCACATCTTGTGTCGCTTCCACCTGGTCTGGGAGATCGTGGATCGAGGTGACGTTGACCTTCAGAAGATCGACGGAATGGAGAACCTAGCCGACCCCTTCACTAAAGCCCTGGCGATAAAGGAGTTCGACAACCACAAGTCAAAGATGGGTATTAGATACTGTGTCGAGTGGCTTTAGGACAAGTGAGAGTTGTTGGGAAATGTGTCCCAAAAAGCCAATCGTCAAGCTGTTGACGGTTGAGCAACCAAGTATTGTAATTGATTTGTTAATAAATAAAATATATTTGGCATCTTCATCATAAGCTTTCATCTTCTAATGAACTCCGTTATTATGATGAAGTCCTTAGGACTATTTAAGTTCGATAAAGAGAAGATTTATCGATTAGTCCATAAAACTGTTCACGACCAAATGATAAGCTATTAATAAGGATGACAGCTTCTATCGAGCATAGGTCACTGTAGGCCATATGGGTTGGTTGTCCTCTTAACCAAGGAGTGTGGAGACACTGGTATGGCATACAGGTGAGATGTAAGGGTACATCATCATTGAACGTGACCAACTCCAGAGTATTCTGCTGTCGAGAATGTCTCTGATGGGATATAGGTATAAGTGTCCCTTAAACTTGAGATCGCCTCAGTGACTTGCAAGCAACTCACTGTGCTTTGGTATTGGACTAACTGAATTTCTAATTCAGGGACGGAAGGCTTCTGGACACAGTCAAGTACTTGCGAAGTCAGAGTGTGATCAAGATGGGATTGACCACTCCAAGAGTTGGAGAAGAATGAGTCACTGTATTTCAATTTAGCAAAACCTTGGCCAGGGTAATCCATTAGATGGATTTGATATTTTGAAATACAATATGGACAACCTGATCAGAGTTGACAGTTGAACTCTAGGGTGTCCTATGATCATTTTGGTCAAGGGGATGAATTATATGAAAACTATATCTACATGGATTCTAAGGATATTGTTCTACACATTCGACCTATCCGATCGTCGGGTATCATTGCTAGATGGTCACTTCGATTGGTACAAAAATTTATTCCTGTGCTACCGGCTTAGGTTCGGACCTATGAGGTCACATACATTAGAGTTCATGATCCGATCGGATGGTTGATCAATGATTAAGAATCCTTCTAGGGTTAAATGATCAATACGATTGACATTTAACCTAGTGCAAGTATTGCAGGAGGATCGATTAGCAATTCGATTGCTAATTGGCTTAATTTGATTAAGCCAATGGGCTGAGATTAAGTCTAATTAAATATGATTTAATTTGATTTAGTTTGGGCTTGATTGGATCAAGTCCAATTGATTTATTGGATAAGCCAAGTGCAAGGAAAAACTAGTCCTAGTTCAACTAGGACTTGGGTCAATCTAATTTCTAATTTGATTAGAAAATTAAATTAGATTGACCTAGACAAGGACTCTATCATATCTCTCTGTATAAAATGAGTTTTTTCATGAAATTTTCGAAGAAGATAGATATTTGAGAGACCTTTGGGCCATCCAAAAATCAGAGAGAAAGACCTTTGGGTCATGGAGATATAAAAGACACAAGTTAGGGTGTCTAGAGAGAGAAACGAGAAGAAGAAGAGGGTCTTCTTCTAGGGTTGTTTGTTCTCATATCTTTCCTCCCTCCATCTTGAGTTTCCTGAGAGCATATCAGATCTGAAACTCCTCCTTCTACTTTTCATCTTTAGAAGAGTCCAAATCAAGAAGAAGGAGGCACCTGATCAACCATCAAAGAAGGATCAGCGCAGTACTAGCATACTGTGCTGATTTCCTGAAGCAGGACTTCTGATCAAGATTCGTGGGCTCGTGTGGACGACTCCTAGAGGCCGGACGCATGTGCGGCTTGCAACATCATCCTTAAGCCCAGATCAGTGAGGTTAGAGCATCTAACTTGCAAGGTAATAGATCTGATCTATTGTTCAATACATACATTAGATGTAGTATAGAAACATGTTGATATGATCAACATGTAGTTCATGCTATATTTATATATTTTAATTTCTGATTTAATGCTATGTAGTAATCATGTAATAGGATTTTAGATCTAGGGATTCTCTGATTTTAGAAAATAAATTTTGATTTATTTTAGTCTTCCGCTGTATGATCTTGAAAAAGTTTCAAGATCTAACCCTGAAATCTTAGATCTGGTTTCTTCACCTGCATCTATAAATGGGCAAATGGTCTAGTTGTGGTATTCCTTGTCTTGTACGTGGATGACATTCTCTTAATTGAGAATGATATCCCCGCACTACAGGGAATAAAAGTTTGGTTGTCATCGCAGTTCTCCATGAAGGACTTGGGTGAAGCATCCTACATCCTAGGGATGAAGATCTATAGGGATAGATCTAAAAAGATGCTTGGATAATCCCAATTTACGTACATAGACACTATGCTGAAGAGGTTCAGCATGGAGAATTCTAAGAAGGGCTATCTATCGATAGGCCATGGAATTTCTCTCTCTAAGAAGAATAGTCCGACAACTCCTAAAGAGAGAGAGCATATGAGTAGAGTCCCATATGCTTCGACCGTGAGATCTATCATGTACTCCATGATATGTATAAGATCAGATGTGGCATACTCACTAGGAGTAGTGAGTAGATACCAATCTGATCCTGGAGAAAACCACTGAAAAGTGGTTAAAGCCATCCTTAAGTATTTGAGAATTACTAAGGACCAATGGTTGGTTTATGGGGAGTCAAATCTGAAACTTGTGGGGTTCACAGACTCCAGCTTTTAATCTGACCATGATGACAGTAGAAGCATGTCAGATTATATCTTTACTCTGAATGGTGGAGCTATCTGCTGGAAGAGTTTCAAGCAGCATACTGTGGCAGACTCTGTTTGTGAAGTGGAGTACATTGCAGCATTGGATGCTACGAAGAAAGTTGTGTGGCTGAAGAAATTCATCACCGAGCTCGGAGTAGCACCCTCCCTCGATAGTCCGATCCTGCCCTACTGCGACAGCACTGATGCCATTGCTCAGGCGAAGGAACCCAAAGCACACCAGTAGACGAAGCATATTTTGCACCGCTTCCACCTGGTTTGGGAGATCATGGATCGAGGTGACGTCGACCTTCAGAAGATCGATGGAAAGGAGAACCTAGCCGACCCCTTCACTAAAGCCCTGGCGATAAAGGAGTTCGACAACCATAAGTCGAAGATGGGTATTAGATACTGTGCTGAGTGACTTTAGGACAAGTGGGAGTTGTTGAAAAATATATCCCAAAAACCAATCGTCAAGCTGTTGACGGTTGAGCAACCAAGTATGATAATTGATTTGTTAATAAATAAAATATATTTGGTATTTTCATCATAAGCTTTCATCTTCTAATGAACTCCATTGTTATGATGAAGTCCTTAGGACTATTTAGATTCGATAAAGAGAGGATTTATCGATTAGTCCTTAAAACTATTCACGATCAAATGATAGGCTGTTAATAAGGATGATAGCTTCTATCGAGCATAGGTCGCTATAGGCCATATGGGTTGGTTGTCCTCTTAATCAAAGAGTATAGAGACACTGATATGGCATATAGGTGAGATGTAAGGGTACATCATCATTGAACGTGACCAACTCCAGAGTATTCTGCTTTCGAGAATGTCTCTGATGGGATATAGGTATAAGTGTCCCTTAGACCTGAGATCACCTCAGTAACTTTCAAGCAACTCACTGTGCTTTGGTACTGGACTAACTGAATTTTTAATTCAGTGATGGAAGGTTTCTAGGCATAGTCAAGTACTTGCGAAGTCAGAGTGTGATCGAGATGGGATTGACCACTCCAAGAGTTGGAGAAGAATGAGTCACTGTATTTTAATTTAGCAAAACCTTGGCCAGGATAATCCATCAGATGGATTTGATATTTTAAAATACAATGAGGACAACCTGATCAGAGTTGATAGTTGAACTCTGAGCTGTCCTATGATCATTTTGGTCAAGGGGATGAGTTATATGAAAACTATATCAACATGGATTTTAAGGATGTTGTTCTACACATTCGACCTATCTGGTCGTCGGGTACCATTGTTAGATGGTCACTTTGATTGGTATAAAAATTTATTTTTGTACTATCAATTTAGGTTCAGATCTATGAGGTCACACACATTAGAGTTCATGATCCGATCAGATGGTTGATCAACGACTAAGAATCATTTTTGGTTAAATGATCAATATGATTGACATTTAACCTAATGCAAGTGTTGCAGGAGGATCGATTAGCAATTCGATTGCTAATTGACTTAATTTGATTAAGTAAATAGGCTGAGATTAAGTATAATTGAATATGATTTAATTAGATTTGGTTTGGACTCGATTAGATCAAGTTCAATTGGTTTATAGGATAAGCCAAGTGCAAGGAAAAAAACTAGTCCTAGTTCAATTAGGACTTGGGTCAACCTAATTTCTAATTTGATTAGAAAGTTAAATCAGATTTAAATCTAATTTAATCTAATTCAATTAGATTCTTAATTGGGTTAAGACCTATTTTAATTAGATTGATCTAATTTTGGTTTGATTTGGTTTGAGAAACTAAATTAAAACAAGTCATAAAATAGAATCCCAGTAAGACTAGGATTCTACCTTGCGCCACATAAGCCCCCGCACGTCCTCTCTCTTATTCCATGCCAATCCCCTCTTATTTTGTGCGATAAAAACCCTCTCCTAGGTCTTTCCTATGTCCAAAAGATTTTCTCTCTTCATATATGGAAAGTGGTTGTGGATTAGGAATAAGTTTGGATTTCAAATTTTATGAGATAGAGTTTTAGAAATCCAAAACTCTTTCCTTTTTGCATCGAATTTATCTAAATTTTTTCTAAGATTTTCATGGCTTTTAGGGCACACATTGTGCACCCTTTGCTGGTGGTCCATGCATAAAAATAAAGAGGAGGCACCCAAGAGTTGGGTGCCCCTTATCTTGCCATGTTTGGATAAGCCTTGACTAGGTATTTGACCTAGACAGGGACTCATCGTATCTCTCTCTATAAAATGAGTTTCTTCATGAAATTTTTTAAGAACACAAAGATTTGAGAGACTTTGGGGCATCCAAAAATTAGAGAGAAAGACCTTTGGATCATGGAGATATAATAGACACAAGACAGGGTGTCTAGGAGAGAGTAAAGAGAAGAAGAAGATGGTCTTCTTCTAGGGTTGTTAGTTTCATCTCTTTCCTTCTTCCATCTTGAGTTTTCTGAGAATATCTCAGATCTAAAACTCCTCCTCCTACTTCTCATCTTTGGAAGAGCTCAAATCAAGAAGAAGGAGGCAACTAATCAACCATCGAAGAAGGATCAGCGCAGTACTAGCATACTGTGCTGATTTTCAAAGCAGAACTTCTGGTCGAGATTCGTAGGCTCGTGTGGATGACTCTTAGAGACTGGATGCATGTGCAGTTTGCAACATCATTCTCAAGTCCGGATCAAAAAGGTTAGAATGTCTAACTTGCAAGGTAATAGATCTGATCTATTGTTTAATACATACATTAGATGTAGTATAAAAACATATTGATATGATCAACATGTAGTTCATGCTCTATATAATTTAATTTTTGATTTAATGCTATGTAATAATCATGTAATAGAATCTTAGATCTAGGGATTCTCTAATTTTAAAAAATAAATTTTGATTTATTTTAGTCTTCCGCTACCTGATCTTGAAAAAGTTTCAAGATCTAACCCTGAAACCTAGATCTGGTTCCTTCACTGTGGTGTAGGGACTTTGGGGTGAGGGTGCGAGTGGTTGTTAGAGAATAACTTGTACTGAGCATGACCAATATGAGAAATCACTTGGATGTCTACTCACTCGTCAAGGTTCTTCTCGATGTTGCAGTGGTGTGAGTGGTTCTTTGATCTATAGTATCATCGGCTATTCGCAATGAGGCTACCAAATTTAACTGAATGTTCTCTTGATCCCTAGCTATTCGGATCTTTGCTATGTATGTTGGCGACAGTAGGTTCAGGTTCATTGTTTGGAGTAGGATGCATCTAGATAGAATCTATCGATCTTGGTAAAAAAGAAGAAGTCCTATGCGATTTGTGAGACTAAGTTCAGAAAGTCTTTGACCAAAGCAAGTGTGAATATTATAAAAGAGTTTTCATAGGATTCACAAATAAACTCGAGTCAAGCCAATCTTGCATATGACTGACGATGGTGTCTGACAAGTTCTCTATAACCTCCGTCAAGTCAGGACTCATGATAGAAAGATTGAATCATACGATAACTACACCTAGAGATTCATATTTTTATTCTATTGGGTTATTACTATATACTGCTAGGGTCACTGGTAGATTGTGAGACTCATCAGGCATCATCTTGATGATCGATGACCCTTGAAGGGTAGAGTTGGAATTGTTCCAACCCATCGAAAGGAGTTTCGATGATATTATGATGAAAATCATAATATATCTCACTACTAGATAGAATGGAACCTATGGGGTCACATATTAAGAGATTTAATCTTGAATTAACAATTGGACTTATGAAGTTCTAATTGGGTTAAGATTTATTGAAATCCTATTGGATTTAAGAGAACCATACTAGCACATGGTTAAACTTAATTCTTTTCAGGACTTCGATTGGATCAAGTCCATTACATTGAACCTAACCTAAATCCATTAGGATTTAGTTGGGTGCCTAATTGTGAGCCCAAAAGGATTAGATTAAGTCAATGAGTTGGTTAAATTATCTCCTCATTATCTCCTCATTTCTTTTCTGATATTGTGTGTAGAATTATAGGAAAGAGAGATGGCACCATGCATCTCCTTTGGAAAGATCAAGGGGCACCAGCCTTAGATTTGCATGAGGAAGAGAGAGGGGCCCACCTCCTCTCTTGCATTGGCATGGAAGGAGAGAGAGAGGGGCTATGCCTCCTATCTTGTGCATGAAAAACTCTAAGGGGTGCCAAGTGTTGGCACCCCAACTACCTACCTTCTATTATTAGGGGCGCCCACTCAGTCTACCTTATCTGACTGGGATGCCCCATATGCTTACCAAAAGAGATTAAGATCCTACCAATTAAGTTTAATTTTAATAAAAATTAATTAGATTAAAAAAAGTAGAAATCCTTATGAGATAAGGACAAGTCTTTTTAAGTTAATTAGGTTTTGATTTGGATAAAGAAAGGATCTATATAAAGGGACAATCTCTTAGGATTTGAAGAAATAGAATTTTAAGAAACCAAAACCTGCCTCTCTCCTCTCCATGCCCCATCCTCTCTCCCTTTTCTCTTTCCCATGCCCAAAGGTTGGGTGTCCATCTTCCATACGTCAAGAAGAAGAAGGGTCTCTTCTACAGCAAGGAACAAAGAGAAGAAGGCTACAGTTCAAAGGTTGAAGTTGCAGTCAAGATCATTTACTAATTAAGATTCAAAGAGATAAAGATCCTACTTGGAGAAGAAGGATCTACCATGAGAAGAAAGATTTAAGGTTGATCTTGGTGGATACCTGTAGAGGCTGGACACGTGTGCGGCTCAAGGACTTTCGAATCTGAGATCATCAAAAGCGGTGTATTTCAACCTGTACAAAAGTATTGAGATTTGATCTCATCTTTATTTTTAATTTCAAATTATATGCATGTCCTTATTTCTAGGCTTGGGTAGGATTAGATGAGATCTAATGCATGTGGGGTTAAAAGGTTTAATCCGATTTATTTTCTGCTGCTCTTGAAAAGATTTTTAAAATCTATGCATGCATCCTACCCAATTTTCTAACGGTGGTATCAAAGCCACTGATTTTTAAAGACATATATAATCTAATTTTTGTCTTAGATCTAAAAGTTTTGTTGATTTAAAATTGATCTTGTGCTGGTATAAGGTTGTCCTGGTATAGAGTTTACCTCCTATATTGAAAAAATTATCCTAGCACAAGATTGATCAATTTTGAGAACTATTTTTGAAATAATTAAATTAATCTTTTAGATCTAAAAATTGATGTATATGATATATTTTATTTTATATTTAGATCTAAAATTAGAATGATTAAATATTTGCATCGAACTGATATAAGGTTGTCCTGATATTGGGTTTACCCCCTATATTGAAAAGGTTGTCCTAGTTTGATGCGAATCAATTTTTTAAAAAATATTTTTAAAATATTTTAATTATTATTTTAAATCTAATTATACATATATTTGATATATATATTTTTAGTTTTAGATCTGAAATTTGATGTATATGTAATACATGTTTTAGTTTAGATCTGAAACTACATATATGTGATATATAACATTAGGTTTAGATCTAAAACTATTTCAAAATTATAAGCCACTAATCCATGCAGTGAAATATAATCTAAAAAATTATTTTTAGATCTAAAAATTATATTATTGCATGTGGGTATTGAAGAAAAAATTGACTTTTTCCTTGTAGGATCTTCCAGATCTAATGAGATCTAGGGCAAAATATTTCAAAAATTATCATATGATATTTTAGATCTAAATTAGATCTAATTTTTATTATCTAATATTAAATCTAAAATTAAATCTAAAAATATGAGGAATAGAGAAATATCTCTAGGGTAACTAGATTATCCTGTAGATGATCGCAGTAATATCCGAGGTTCTAAAATAGCCACGCAGTCGCCTAGCCTCTACCAGTATCCACTCAAACAGGATCTGGATCATCTTTTTCTCATGAATCTTTGCTCCAAAAATTAGATTTGGATCTGATCTGGAAGATCTTCAAAAAATCTTCTAAAACTGGAGCAGCAGCTTCTCGATAAATCTCTGCAGCCTTCTAATCAGGAAGCCACCACGCCTTGGACAAGCTCCAGATGGATGCCCAACCTCTTGGACATGAAGAGGGGAGGGAGAGGAGAAGAGGGGGTGTAGAGAAGTAGGGAGGATTTAGGCTTTTGCTGGTTATTGAGTAGAGTCTCTAAACCCTAGGCACAGACAGGGTTTAAATAGACCCTGCTACGCCATGCAGTGCCACATCATTCGACTAATCAGAAAATTTTAATTAATTTTGGAAAAAATTTGATTGATGGAGTGATGTTATCTGATCATATCAGATAAGAATCCCTACAATCCCTCCTACTGTTGGCACCAACATTGGATAAGCACAGTGAGATTGGCGCCCCACAGTCCAAGTTGATCAAGGGATCAGAATCCTCATCTCATGGGACTCTATCCTTGTCCACCTGGGGTGCACACCCAATCTGAATATGGTGCCCACTTTGAGACTCAATTTAGTAGGTGGACACTCCACAAAAAACTCTCCAATGACCTCTTGCCAAATGGCCTTCGGTCCAAGGTCCATGGGTCAATGTTTGACCAATGTCCTAAAACGAAAATGGCAGGTGACAGGAATTAGCAGGTGTTGTCTTAAATTCATCTCATGAATTAAGACAAGTTCTTTCTGAGCTGGACTAGCTTCAATCAGACTGTGAGAAAACTTCTCAAGGTTCTTTGGGTGAGTCAAATCATATTTGGCTCAGTCGAGATAGAAAAGATTACACGAGGAGAAAGTTAGGCTCAATCGTGTGCTAGCATGATTTCCTTGAACCTAATTGGATCTAATCCAAATCAATCGAACTGGATTAGCTCAATTGATGACATCCAGATCCTAACTCTTGTTTGTGTGATCCAATTAGATTCATTTTTGTATGATAATGAGACATATCATCATCTCATCATCGACATCATCGAAACTCCTTTCGATGGATCAGAACTCTTCTAATTCAGACAATTAGAATGATCGATCATCAAGATCATTCTAATTGCTCCCAAAATCCACCAGTGACACCTAGCAGTATATGGTGGTAACCCATTAGAAATGAAGATGAACCTCTCAGTGCAGCTACCTGTGTGATTGAGTTCCTCTATCATGAGTCCCGACTGAATTAGGGTTAAGGTGAACTCGTCAAACCCAACATCAGTCATATGAATCAATCGATCGATCCAAGTCTGATGTGAAACCTCAATAAAAAACTCTTTTCTATTATTTCACTCTGCCATGGCCATGGGCTTAAGGACTCGATCTTTCAATCATCATAGGACTACTCCTCTCATCTATCAAGATTGATAGATCCCATCTTGGTGCGACTTGGTTCCTACAATGAATATGCTACAGCCAACATACACCTCAGGGTTCCGAATGGCTAGGAGATCGAGTTATGGTGTAGTCAAACTATAACACACTCAAGATGAACTATCGATGTACCTCAGGTCAAAGAACTAGACATACAGCTGCAGCATCGAGCTAGTCATCGATGAGAAGGTAGATTTTCTTATGACTGCTCGAGGTGGTCACGCACAGTACTCTCATTCTTAATAAATACTTGTACTCTCGCTTTGGTGTCTCCACACCATAGACTCAAGACACATCTATCCTAAGAAAGAGATCGTACACCAACCTTCCAGATCGATCACCATCCTCGTGATGATCCTATGGTCAGGAGCTGTTTATGAGTTTGTTATGTAAATTCATACCTTAAATTTTCAACTCTTGAAAATATGAATTAACATTCCTACTAACTCAAAGGATGTATCACAAACATAATGTACATAATGTGATAGTAGAATAACTCTTTTATTCATTTATAATCAAAATTATTAATTTGCCCTTACATTTGAACAGGAATGTGTCAGCCAATCTGGCATCTAGGGCACACATCTAACAAACACCCATTTGACCTAATGTCAATTGCCTATATATCTAAGTCCCATCTTCTTAAGGAGGGCTTCGATCTTCTGCTAGCCTAATGACTTTGTCAGCGGGTCTGCCATATTGTCTGTGGAGTCGACTCTCTTAACCTTGACATAATCTTTTTCGAGGTAATCACGGATCAGATGGAATTGCCGCTCGATATGCTTGGACTTCTGGTGAGACCTTGGCTCCTTAGCTAGGGCTATGGCACCATTATTATTGCAGTAAAGAGGGATGGCATCCGATGACATCACTCCAAGCTCTGTGTTAAACTTCTTATACCAGAATGCCTGCTTCGCATCTTCCGATGCAGCAATATACTCTGCCCCCATGGTGGAATCAGCAATCACCGTCTGCTTGAAACTCTTTCAGCTAACTGCACCACCATTGCAAATGAACAGACTCCCAGATGTCGACTTTCGATCATCTATATCAGACATAAAGTTTGAGTCTGTAAATCTCTGAACCTGGAGTTCTTCATTCCCAAAGACTAGAAACATATCCTTAGTCCTTCTTAAGTACTTAAGGATATATTTCACAGAAGTCCAGTGCTCTTCACCTGGATTCGACTGATATCTACTTGTGACATATTGGGAATAGTGTCCCAAAGCCAATCCTTAGCCTGTTGAAGGTTGTACTCATTTTTGTATTAGTATATAAATTATAAATAAATAAAAATTATTTCAATATTTTTCATCACAAATTATTTCATCATCTAATGACCTCCTGTGTTGTGGTGAAGTCCTTAGGACTATTTAGACTCGACAAAGGAGGATTTGTTGTTTAGTCCTTAAACCTGTTCGTGACCAAATGATACATTGTTACCAAGGACAACAACATTTATCAAGCATAGGTCATTGTGTGCCATATGGGTTGGTTGTCCTCTTAACCAAGGAGTGTAGAGACACTGGTATGGTATACAGGTGAGATGTAAGGATACATCTGCACTGAACGTGATCGACTCCGAAACTATTTCTGCTGTCAAGATTTGCTCCAATGGGATGTGGATATAACTGTCCCTCTAACTTGAGACCGCCATGGTGACTTGCAAGCAACTCACTGCACTTAGGCACTGGACTATCTGAATTTCTAATTCAGTGATGAAAGGATGCTGGGTGTAGTCAAGTACTTGACTTGTCGGTGCATGTGTCAAGAAGGGATTGACCACACCAGTTCAGGAGCTATGTATAGTTGTGTTTCAATTTAGAAAAATTTTAGCCAGGATAGTCCTAGTGAGGAGTCACAGGACTATTTGAGTTGAGCATGATTCGGATTATCTAATCAGGATTGACAGTTTAACCCTGAGTCATCCTAAACACAGGGGTCAAAAGGGATGAATTATATAGTAACCATATTCATGTAGGTTCTGAGTGTTGCGATTGTGACTATTCAACCTATCCAGATGTCGAGTACCATTGCTAGATAGTCACTTCGATTAGTACAGGAATTAGTTTCTGTGCTACCGGCTTAGGTTCGAACCTGCGGGGTCACACACATTAGAGGTTCCTATCTGATCTGATGGCTGATGAAGAGTCTTAATGTTCATAGACTATGAGTCCTACTTGTCTGGGACTCTGTGATCGAGAATCAAGATTCTTTGATCATGAGTCCCACACATTTTGGGTACCGGGGTCAAGAGTCCCACTGGTTTGGGACTCTTCGATCAAGGTTTCATATCGATGGACTTTGATACCCGATTGCCCATCGGATTTGGACTTAGTATTTATGAGAGATTTAATTAGTGATTTGATCATTGATTAACTCAATTTAATTGAGTAATTATTTTTGGATCAAGTCCAATTGAATTGGATTCAGTTGAGTTTGACCCAATTAGGTTAAGAGTTGACCTAATCGTCGAGATGGTTGGTCCCTGATTTGATCAGGGGTTGGGCTTAGTCAATTCCTGATTTGATTAAGATTTTATTAAGCCTAATTAAGTATAATTAAGTTAGATTTAAATTATTCTAATTGGGCCTAACTTATTTTAATTAAATTGGTTCAATTAGGTTGGTTTAAAATGAGAAACCACCTTGACCCAAACTCCCTGCGCCACCTCACTTCTTCTGTGCCCATTTGAATTCACGAGAAGCAACTTCTCGTGAATTTTCTCCCACACAGAAGGCTTCCCATGCCCCACTTTTGTGTGCCATATGGCTGGATAAATATGGTTGGTTGGCCATTCAAATTCAAAAGAAAGTTTGAATTTGAATGAGCAACCAACTCCATGTGCCACCTCTTATCCTTTTGTGCGCCCCATATTATACACGAGAAAATATTTCTCGTGTAAACTCTCCATGCACAAAAGAAGCCATGCCCCTTCTCTTCTCACGCCCAGGTGGATAGGGATGAGTTGGTTTGCATTTGAATTCAAATTCAATTTGAATTCAAATGTACAACCACATATCTTTATCCTCTCATGCGGATAAGACACGTCTTGCGTTGTTTTAAAAAGAGGAGAAAGGTGAGGCATGCATATAATCTGATCTAAAAAAAGAAAAAATTTGAGAGATAGCTTGGGGCGTGAGGAAGCCTTGTGCGTGAGGTAAAAGTCCGAAACCTTCCGAGAGAAAAAGAAAGAAAAGAAATAAAAGTGGGCGCGGGTTTTCAGTGTGTTCCCTAAGGTTTCAGCCTGGGGTCAGAAAGTGAGTTAGTGAGCTACGAGTGTCGTGAGCCCACAAAATTCAAGGGAGAGCATCATCTACCTCTCAAACATGTTTGCTGATGATTTGGAGCATCCATGGAATCGACAAACATCGATCGAAGGAGTTCGATCAGCATCGACCGTCGAAAGGGCTCTACAACAAGCTAGCACTCGTGAGGAGCCGATCAGATCAGGAGCTTCATGTGGATGATCTGTAGAGGCCAAACACACTGTGTGATTATGTTGTGATGATCAGACCCTCCCGATGATGATCAGATTGCGACGATCGATTACCCGCACAAAGGATTGTGTTCTGAACACAGAACAGTAAATTGTTTACTGTTCAAATTTGAATTTCAAATTTAAATACATGCATGCTATATATAATATTTAGATCTTAATATAGGATAAATATATATTAATTAATTAGATTAATTAATAATTTTCACTATAAAATAATGATTTTGAAAATATTTTAAAATTATCATTTTACCCTTGCACTCAAATTTCTCTTCAAATGGTATCAGAGCAGATTCTAAGATATGATATATATATTTACATGCATAGATTAAGTTGTAATCTAAAAGTTTAAATTTAAAATTTAAAATTTGAAATTTGAATTTTAAAAGTTGTTCGAAATTCAAAATTCAAAAAATTCAAAATTCAAAATTTGAAATTTGAAATTTGAAATTCAAAATTTAAAAATTTAAAATTCAAAATTTGAAATTTAAAATTTGGTTGAAATTTCAAATTTGAAATTTAAAATTTAAAATTCAAAATTTAAAATTCAAAAATTTGAAATTTGAAATTTATTTGAAATTTGAAATTCAAAATTTAAAATTCAAAATTTAAAATTTAAATTTTGAAATTTATATATTTAGATATATTTGATCCAAGTAGCAAGTAATCTAATTGGGTTGGTTGCCATGGTCGTCCGGTCATAGGAGAAAAGTAGGGTTTAAAGGCCCTCTCCTCCCATTCAATGGGGTTCTCCTATGGTGGTAGGGGTGCCGCTGCAATTATATCCCATGCAGATGAAGCAGCGAAAAGATTTAATTGTAAAGGTTCAATTGTAAAATTTATCATGAATGTGTTAAATTAGATCTAAAGGAATATTCATGATTTATTTTGATTGAATTATTTTCTGTTATGAAATTAGCAATAGGATTGCTATTTATGAAATGTGCTGATCTATTTGTGAAATGAGTCAACATATTTGGTGAATAGAAAATAAAATCTTTCAAATTTAAAAATTATTTTCGAAATGCCAAACCCTGACCCATCAGCCCAAATACTTAATTAAAAGAATTAAGTATTGTCAAGTTAGTCTAGAATTGTGAATTACGACCTAAGACAATTGCATAAACTTGTGGGTCAATGGGTTAGATAGATTAGGTCCATAATTGGGTTAGACCTAAGGTTAGCTTAAAGAAATAGACTAAATTAGAGTAATTGATCAAATCTAATCAAAAGTTGAATTAGATTAGGTCAAGGACACTCTAGACTCAACTCCAATAGTTGTAGTTGAATGGGTCCATGTCTTTAACTAGACCAAGATGGACTTAATTCATGACTACGCGGTGAAACTCTATTTACTAAGTTGATCAAATTAAAATTAATGAATCGATTGGTGTCTAAGGTAAGTTCGGCAGTTTGACCAGTGGTTCTTAAGTGGGAGCTACTCGCATTGATTCGATCTCTGACGAGTTAATGGCATATCCCCACCACTGATCTCACTTACCTGGCCAACCTGGTGAGTTAGGTTTTGATTAGATCACTTGGTGATTAGGGCTCACCCATGTCATTAGGTAAATCAGTGTGACTGATTTAGGTGCTTCTAATGTCGACTTTAATTAAATCTTTTTTTAATCTGACTTAATGAAGTCAGTGGGAGGATTGAAATTGGCTGGTTAATTTCTTCTCTTCTATCCTTTAATAAAATCTTCAAAATTATTAACTCTCTAAAATAATTAAGTTATAGTGATAACTAAGTCATAGCCTCCCATTAAGTGAGTGATAATGAGTCCATTAGTTTAATAATCACTGAAGGCCCAAAGGCCTGGTGCTTATTGACTAATGGAATTATCATTCATAGTATGATAATTCGGTTGAGTCTTTCTGATGGTGGTCAGGTTGGTCGGCCAAAGTCGGACTTGATCATTTATTGGTCCGATTCATCAAATCAAGTCATGTTAATGGTTGGACCTAACCAGATCTTTTCAGTGGAGGCCAAAGCCTACTGACTAGGTTCTGGGGCAAAATAAATTACTAGAAGTTGTTTAGAGAAACAACTGGTTATGAACCTACCCATAAATGCACATGGGTTGACCGACCAAAGTTGGGCTCGTGTGTAGTCTGTGTGGATTCTAGTACACACTAAGGAATTAAAGTAATTTCTCGAATTGGAGGTTGAGGCTACCAGTTCATAAAAATACTGAGAAAAACTTTAGACTAAAGTCAAGTCTTTAGTATTAATAATTTATATACTAATAGAGGTCTGATTTTTCTTTATGCAGCTATGGCCACTACCCTGTCGCTTTGGTCATTATTAGATAATGACAAGCTCATGGGACCTAATTTTGATAGCTGGTATCGAAAATTAAAATCATCCCTGAGCATGAGCGGATCCTTTATGTAGTAATGGATCCGGCACCCGAGGAGCTAGCCCCGAATGTTAGAGGGACGGTCCGAGACACTTATCAGAAGTGGCTCAACGACCGCACCACCATTCGATGCATAATGCTGACGGCAATGAATGATGAGTTCAGCCACAGGTTTGAGAATGCCCAGCCGCAGGAGATGCTTCAAATGTTGAGCGACTCCTTTGGCACACCTGACGACATTGAAAGGTACAAAACTAGTTGTGCCATTTTCAATGCTCGGATGAGGGATGGAGCCTCAGTCACCGATCATGTACTGTACATGATCGAAATGATTGAGCGCCTAAGTAAACTGGGCTTTCCCTTGCACGAGCAACTCGGTAAGGATGCGATCCTTAATTCTTTTCCCAAGTCTTTCCTCCCCTTCCTTACTCATTTTCGAATGACAAAGCCTGCAGTGAACTATCACGGCTTGTTGGGGTTGCTGCAGAATTTTGAGAAGAACCACCAGCTCCATAAGGAGTCGGTGAATATTATGGGAGGGTTTTCTTCTGGTCATCGACCCTTTAAGAAAAGAAAGAAGAACGAAAAGAAGAAGAATAAGAAAGTGCAGTCACATGCTGGGACGTCTGCACAGGGTCAGACCAAGAAACGCAAACCCGACTAGAGCCAAGCGAAGTGCTTCTTTTGCAAGAAGCAGGGGCACTAGAAGAGGAACTGTCCTCTATACATTGCCTCCTTGGACCCGAACAGGCCGAAGAAGAAGCAAGGTAATTATATGATAACACCTTGCAACTTTTCCATTTGTGATACTACTGCCTGGGTATTGGATACCGAAAGCCCTTATCATATTTGCAATTCGATGCAGGGTCTGCAGGTCAGTAGGAGATTTGATGATGGTGAGAGGTTCCTGAACGTTGGAGATGGAAGCAAAATTTTAGTTCTAGCTTTAGGAATCATGAACCTTGTAATCAATTCTCGTAATATAATTCTGAGTGAATGTCACTATTGTCCAAGCTTTTTATTAAATATTATTTCTGTAGGCCTTTTGGTCATGTATGGTTATGAATTTTTAATAAAAAAAAATATTTGCAATATCATTTTGAATGGTATTACAATGTTTGTTGGATAACTAAATAATAGAATTTACTTACTATCACAGTCTGTTAATGTGGTTCAAACCTTCGATAAATGCCCTAGAATAGATAATGTGTCAGAAGTCTACCTTTGGCACTGTAGACTAGGTCATATCAGTAAGAACAGAATAAACAGGTTGGCTCAAGAAAGAATTTTTGAAGTTGGTGATTGTGAATCACTTCCAACCTATGAGTCCTATCGTCTTGAAAAGATGATCAAGTCACCTTTTACTGGAAAAGGTAAGCGAGCCAGTGAACTCTTGGGTCTGGTACATTCTGATGTATGTGGACCCATGAGCTCAAGTGCAAGTGGTGGATATTTCTATTTCATAACCTTCACAGACGACCTATTGAAGTATGGGTATGTCTACTTAATGAAGCATAAGTCGGAGTCATTTGAAATGTTCAAACTATTTTAAAATGAGATAGAAAAACAAACTGAAAAGTGTATTAAAACTCTTCGATCTGATCGAGGAGGTAAATACCTTTCCAATAATTTTCTAACATATCTTGGGAAGAATGGGATTCTCTCTCAGTGGACTCCTCCTGGAACACCACAGCATAATAGTGTATCTGAAAGGAAGAATCGGATCTTATTGGACATGGTTCGATCCATGATGGGGTTTGCTGGTCTGTCGATCTCCTTTTGAGGATATGCGCTCGAATCGGCTTGTTACCTTCTAAATAGGGTTCCGAGTAAGTCTGTAACCAAAACGCCATATGAGATATGGATAGGATGTAAGCCAGTACTCTCGCACCTTAGGGTTTGGGGGTGTCCGGCTTATGTTAAATGTTTAATTACGGACAAGCTTGGACCTAGGTCTAACAAGTGTAATTTCATAGGGTACCCAAAAGAGACCAAAGGGTATTATTTCTACCTAGCTGATGAGCAAAAGGTGTTTGTCAGCTTTAAGGCAATCTTTTTAGAAAAGGAGTTCCTTGGTGAAGGGACTGTTACCTCTAAGATTGAACTTGAGAAAGTTTGACAGGTGAAAAAACCGACACAAGTAGCTGAACCTGAACCGGATTTGGTTAGATCAGATTCGGAGCCCATTGTTCCTGCACCCTTAAGGCGATCTGGTAGAGTACCACGTCAACCGGACAGATACTATGGTTTCTTGGTTTGGAATGGCGATCTTGTCGAACTTGATGAAAATGATAAGGATCTGATCACCTACATAGATGCAATGCAGAGACCTGACTCTGAGAAATGACTAGAGGCCATGAAATATGAAATGGAGTCCATGAAGGTCAACAATGTGTGGATATTGGTTGACCCACCTGAAGGAGTAAAATCCATAGGGTGTAAGTGGGTCTTCAAGAGGAAGAGGGGTGCAGACAGAAAGGTGAAGACCTATAAAGCCCGTCTGGTTGCCAAAGGATATCATCAACGTTATGGTATAGACTATGACGAGATGTTTTCTCCTGTGGCAATGCTCAAATCTATTCGGATTATGCTTGCGATAGCTGTCCAGTTGGACTATGAAATCTGGCAGATGGATGTGAAAATAGCTTTTAGAAATGGAGAGCTGAACGAAGAGGTGTATATGATACAACCTGAAGGATTTACATCCACAAATGAGTCTAAGGTGTGCAGGCTACAGAGGTCTATTTATGGACTTAAGCAGGTATCCCGAAATTGGAACATACGTTTTGATAAGACGATCAAGACGTATGGCTTCGTTAAGAATGGAGAAGAGCCCTGCATTTATAAGTGGGCTAATGGTCTAGTAGTAGTATTTCTTGTATTGTATGTGGATGACATTCTCTTAATCGGAAATGATGTCCCTGCATTATAAGGAATAAAGATTTGGCTGTCATCACTATTCTCCATGAAGGATCTGGGAGAAGCTTCCTACATCCTAGAGATGAGGATCTATAGGGATAGATCTAAAAGATTGCTTGGCTTATCCCAGTCCACGTACATTAATACTATACTGAAGAGGTTCCGCATGGAGAATTTCAAGAAAGGCTATCTATTGATAGGCCATGAAATTTCTCTCTCGAAGAGGGATTGTCTGACAATACCTCAAGAGAGAGAGCGTATGGATAGAATTTCATATGCTTCGACAGTGGGATCTATCATGTACGCCATGACATGTACACGATCAGATGTGGCATACTCACTAGGAGTAGTGAGTAGATACCAATCTGATCTAGGAGAGAATCACTGGAAGGTTGTTAAAACCATCCTAAAGTATTTAAGAAATACTAAGGACCAGTGGCTTGTTTATGGTGAATCAGACTTGAGACTTATAGGGTTTACAGACTCTAGTTTCCAATCTGATCACGATGACAGCAAGAGTGTGTCAGGATTTATTTTTACCCTTAATGGTGGGGCTGTCTGCTGGAAAAGTTCCAAGCAGCACATTGTGGCTAATTCAGTTTGCGAGGTGGAGTATGTCGCTGCATCAGATGCTGCCAAAGAAGCGGTGTGGCTGAAGAAATTCATCATCGAGCTTGAAGTAGCACCCTCTCTTGTTGGTTCAGTTCTGCTCTACTGTGACAGCTCTGGAGCCATTGCTCAGGTGAAGGAACTAAAGGCACACCAGCGGACGAAGCATATTCTGCGCCGCTACCATCTCATCCAATAAATTATGGATCGAGATGACGTCGACCTTCAGAAGATTGATGGAAAGGAGAACCTAGTCGACCCATTCACTAAAGCCATTGCGGTGAAGGAGTTCGACAACTTCAAGTCGAAGATGGGTATTAGATACTGCACCGATTGGCTTTAGACCAAGTGGGAGATTGTTGGGAATAGTGTCCCAAAGCCAATCGTCAGCCTGTTGATGGTTGTGCTCATTTTTGTATTAGTATATAAATTATGAATAAATAAAAGTTATTTTAATATTTTTCATCATAAATTATTTCATCTTCTAGTGAACTCCTGTGTTGTGGTGAAGTCCTTCGGACTATTTAGACTTGACAAAGGAGGATTTGTCGTTTAGTCCTTAAACCTGTTCGCGACCAAATGATACATTGTTACCAAGGACAACAATATTTATCAAGCATAGGTCGTTGTGTGCGATATGGGTTGGTTGTCCTCTTAACCAAGGAGTGTGGAGACACATGTATGGCATACAGGTGAGATGTAAGGGTACATCTGCACTGAACGTGACTGACTCCGGAGCTATTTCTGCTGTCAAGATTTGCTCCGATGGGATATGGGTATAACTGTCCCTCCGACCTGAAACCGCCACGGTGACTTGTAAGCAACTCACTGTACTTAGGCACTAGACTACCTAAATTTCTAATTCAGTGATGGAAGGATGCTGGATGTAGTCAAGTACTTGACTTGTCGGTGCATGTGTCAAGAAGGGATTGACCACTCCAGTTCAAGAGCTGTGTACAGTCATATTTTAATTTAGAAAAACCTTGACCAGAGTAGTCCTAGTGAGGAGTTACAGGACTGTTTGAGTTGAGCACGATTCGGATGATCTAATCAGGGTTGACAGTTTAACCCTAAGTCATCCTAAACACAGGGGTCAAAAGGGATGAATTATACAGTAACCATATTCACATAGGTTCTGAGTGTTGTGATTGTGACTATTCGACCTATCTGGATGTCAGGTACCATTGCTAGATGGTCACTTCGATTAGTACAGGAATTAGCTCCTATGCTACCGGCTTAGGTTCGAACCTGCGGGTGACACACATTAGAGGTTTCTATCTGATCTGATGGCTGATGAAGAGTCCTAATATTCGTGGACTATGAGTCCTATGTGTCTGGGACTCTGTGATCAAGAATCAAAATTTTTTGATCATGAGTTTCACACATTTTAGGTACCGGGGTCAACAGTCCCACTGGTTTGGGACTCTTCGATCAAAGTTTCATATCGATGGACTTTGATACCCGATTGCCCATCGGATTTGAACTCAGTATTTATGAGAGGTTTAATTAGTGATTTGATCATTGATTAACTCAATTTGATTGAGTAATTATTTTTGGATCAAGTCCAATTGAATTGGATTCAGTTGAGTTTGACCCGATTAGGTTAAGAGTTGACCTAATCGTCGAGATGGTTTGGTCCCTGATTTGATCAGGGGTTGGGCTTAGTCAATTTCTGATTTGATTAGAATTTTATTGAGACTAATTAAGTTGAGTTTAAATTAGTCTAATTAGACCTAATTTATTTTAATTAAATTGGTTCAATTAGGTTGGTTTAAAATGAAAAACCATCTTGACCCAAACTCCCTGCGCTACCTCACTTCTTCTGCGCCCATTTGAATTCACGAGAAGCAACTTCTCATGAATTTTCTCCCACGTAGAAGGCTTCCCACGCCCCACTTTTGTGTGCCATATGGCTGGATAAAGATGGTTGGTTGGCCATTCAAATTCAAAAAAAAGTTTGAATTTGAATGAGCAACCAACTCCATGTGTCACTTCTTATCCTTTTGTGCGCCCCATATTATACATGAGAAAGTGTTTCTCGTGTAAACTCTCCACGCACAAAAGAAGCCACACCCCTTCTCTTCTCATGCCCAAGTGGATAGGGATGAGTTGGTCTGCATTTGAATTCAAATTCGATTTGAATTCAAAAGTACAACCACTTATCTTTATCCTCTCACGCGGATAGGACACGTCTTGTGTTGTTTTAAAAAGAGGAGAAAGGTAAGGCGTGCATATAATCTGATCTAAAAAAAAAAAAATTTTTTTTGAGAGATAGCTTGGGGCGTGAGGAAGCCTTGTGCGTGAGGTGAAGGTCCAAAACCTTTCAAGAGAAAAAGAAAGAAAAGAAATAAAAGTGGGCGCAGGGTTTTCAGTGTGTTCCCTAGGGTTTCAGCCTGGGGTTCGGGAAGTGAGTTAGTGAGCTACGAGTGTCGTGAGCCCACCAAATTCAAGGGAGAGCATCATCTACCTCTCAAGTATATTTGCTGATGATCCAGAGTATCTGTGGATCGGCAAACATCGATCGAAGGAGTTCGATCAGCATCAATCGTCGAAAGGGCTCTACAACGAGCTAGCACTCGTGAGGAGCCGATCAGATCGGGAGCTTCGTGTGGACGATCCATAGAGGCCAGACATACTGTGTAGCTATGTTACGATGATCAGACCCTCCTGATGGTGATCAGATTGTGATGATCGACTATCGGCACAAAGGTAGTGTGTTCTGAACACAGAACAGTAAATTATTTACTGTTCAAATTTGAATTTCAAATTTAAATGCATGCATGCTATATATCATATTTAGGTCCTAGTGTAGGGTAAATACATGTTAATTAATTAGATTATTAATAATTTTTACTATAAAATAATGATTTTGAAAAAGTTTTAAAATTATCATTTTACCCCTGCACTTAAATTTGAGTCTATATCAGACATAAAGTTTGAGTCTGTAAATCCCTGAACCTGAAGTTCTCCATTCCCAAAGACTAGAAACATATCCTTAGTCCTTCTCAAGTACTTAAGGATATATTTCACAGAAGTCCAGTGCTCTTCATTTGGATTCGACTGATATCTGCTTGTGACACTCACAGCATGGGCTATATTAAATTGTGTACATAGCATGGCATACATGAGGCTTCCTATTGCCGAAGCATAAGGGATCTTGCTCATGCGTTCAATCTCCTCAAGTGTGCTAGGGCACATCTTCTTGGAGAGATGAATGCCATGTCTAAAAGGTACTAAATCTCTTTTGGAGTTTTTCATGCTAAATCTTTTTAGCACCTCCTCTATGTACATTTTCTGTGAAAGTCCCAGCATCCTATTTGATCTATCTCTATAGACCTTAATACCCAATACAAAGAATGCCACTCCTAGATCTTTCATAGAGAACTCCTTAGACAATCATATTTTGACTGAGGTCAACATGAAAATATCATTCTCAATCAGGAGGATATCATCTACGTACAGTACGAGAAAGACAACTGTGCTCCCACTGACCTTCTTGAATACATATGGTTCCTCCTCGTTCTTGATGAAACCAAATATTTTGATCACATCATTGACACAAGTATTCCAGCTCCAAGATGCTTGCTTAAGTCCATAAATGGACCTTTGCAGCTTGTAGATCTTGTGATCATCATCACTGGATGTGAAACCAAGCAGCTATTCCATATAGATATTTTTCTCAAGATATCCATTTAAGAATGTCGTTTTCACATCCATCTGCCATATTTCATAATCGAAATAGGCTGTAACAGCAAGCAATGTGCGGATGGATTTTACCATGGCTACGGACGAAAAAGTATCCTGATAGTCAATGCCTTTGTGTTGACTATAAACTTTCGCTACGAGCCTAGCTTTGAATGTCTCCATATTTCCATCTGCACCTATCTTTCTCTTGAAGATCCATTTATACCTAATAGGTACAATACCTTCAGGTGGATCTACCAAGATCCAGACTTGATTTGAGTACATCGAGTCAATTTCTGATCTCATTGCCTCTAACTATTTCTCGAAGTTGATATCTGATGTCGCCTCATCATAGGTCTTGGGGTCATCACCATGAGCCCCATTTCCTGTGAGGAACATTTCCTTTACTTCCTCTTGTATAGTACCTAAGTACCTTTCAGGAGGATGGAAAACCCTAGTCGATCTACGAGGTGGAAGAGGTTGTGTTAGGACTAGTTCTAATTGATTTGGTTCCTCATGTTCTTTAGCTCGTTGCTCTTGGGAGACATTCTCCTTTAGCTTAATTATTCATCCGATGCCACCATCTTGAATAAACTATTTTTCAAGAAAAATAGCATGTCGATTCACAATCACATTGTGATCTTCTAAAATATAGAAATAGTATCCTAATGACTCTTTAGGATATCTTATGAACCGAGCTCTAAAAGACCTGAACTCTAACTTGTCCATCTGCTGTCTCTTGACATGAGCCGGACAACCCCAAATTCTGAGATGACTCAGACATGGCTTCTTACCATGCCATATCTCATACGGTGTGATAGGAACGATTTTAGAGGAAACCCTATTCAATACATATATTACTGTCATGAGATAATATCTCCAAAGAAACTCAGGGAGGTCCATGAAGCTCATCATGGAACGGACCATATCTAATAGGGTCTGATTCCTCCATTCTGAAACCCCATTGAGTTGTGGCATTCCTGGTGGAGTCCATTGAGAGACTATGCCATTATCCTTAAGATAGTCTAGAAACTTTCGACTAAAGTATTTGCCTCCTCGATCTGATCGAAGAACCTTAATGGGCTTCCTTATTTATTTTTTTACCTCATGTCTGAATTTTTTAAACTTTTCAAAGGCTTCAGACTTGTGTTTCATTAGAAACACATACCCGTACCTAGACATATCATCAGTGAAGGTAATGAAGTAGACATAGTTACCTCTAGCTGGCACATCAAATGGACTGCACACATCTGTATGTACTAGGGCAGGTAGGTCTGTGGCCCTTTCCCCATGTCCTGTAAAAGGGAGCTTGGTCATTTTGCCTTGAAGGCATGATTCACAAACAGGATATGGCTCGAAAGTCAACGAACTCAATAGTCCGAATTTCTCCAATTTGTTAACCCTGTCTTCTGCTATATGACCAAGCCTTAGGTGCCACAGATACCTATCATTTAGACTATCTCTAGGCCTTTTAATTCCCATAGCATTCATATTTTGCTCGATATGAAATACAGATACATCAATATATAGCTGATAGAGATGATTAATAAGAAAACTATTTGCAACTTTATTATTTTTATAAAATATGTTACAATGGTTCTTATGAAAGCTAATCACATAGCCTTCTTGTGCTAAACATGAAACAGAAATCAAATTCCTGCTTGCTGCAGGCACATAATAACAATCTCTAAGAACTAAATCTAATCCTAACGGTAATCACAGAGGGTAGGTTCTCACAGCCACAGCAGCAACTCTTGTTCCGTTCCTGATGTGAAGGATCATATCCCCATCCCTCAGCCTCTTGCTCTCCTCAAGACCCTGCATAGAAGTACACAAATGAGCACTAGAACCAGAGTCAAGTACCGAACTGGATGTAGAGGAAACCATAAGATTAGATTCTATAACGAGCATACCTCCAGAAGGACCATCCTTCTTGTTCTTCAGGGTGGCCAGGTATTGAGGACAGTTCCGCTTCCAATGGCCATCTGAATTGTAGTGAAAATATTTTTTCTTTTCAGCAGCCTTCTTCTTCGGTTCCGTCTTCTTCTTCTTCCCATCCACTTTCTGCTTCTTCGCAGACTTCTTTTTCTTTCCAAAAGACTTTCTCTTGGAAGAAGTCCACTCCACAGTAAGGACTGAGCCTTTTGAACCCTTCAAAGAAAGCTCAGTCGTAACCAACATGTTCATTAACTCAGCTAAGGTACACTACATCTTATGCATATAGAAGTTCATGATGAACTGACCATATGCATCAGACAAGGATTGAAGGATCACATCAATCTGAAAATCCCTATCTAAGATGATACCGAGCTTCTCAAGCTCCTCAAGGTCCTTGATCATTGCCAAATAATGATCTTGGACTGACTGCTCATCATGCATTTTAGTCTTAAAAAATCTTTGGCAGACTTGATACTCAGCTGCGCGACTTTGTTCACTAAACAACTCTTATAGATGAGCCAATATTTTGCGGGTAGTCATAATGTTCTCATGCTGGCGTTGTAAGTCATCAGACATGGCACCCAACATGTAGTACCTGGCTTTGTTATCGTCATCCGTCCACTTTTTCAGAGATGCTCTCTGTTCAACAGTCGGATGTTCTGGCATGGCAGGTGGGTCCTGATCCAAGACATGAGTCAGTTTCTCAAAATCCAGAATAATTCTGTAGTTCCTCAACCAGTCCTTGAAATTTGGTCCAATCAATCTGTGGGTGTCTAGTATTTTGGTCAGGACATTGGACGCAGACATGTTTCTTATAGAGAATCAAAGTTTCTAGTTAGATTTTGTAATCAGACTTAACCAATTTATTTAGGGGTTTTATTTTTAAACAAATTAGGCTCCTACTATTTTCTCAGATCCCTACACTCCCTAGGTAGAGATGTAAAAATCTCCGTGATTAGTGATTTCTAGGGGGTGGTGCGGTCTCACCGACTGGCTCACCACCTCACCTAACAGTTATTGGTGATGGGTCAATCGATGAGTGGACAACTCTTGTCCAATGATTCTCTAATCATGGTGCACCCAAAACTTGGTCTCTAATTCATGAAGGTCACCATGCCCGAAATATTGCTCCAATCCCTAGTTAAGTCAGACCCACCATTTGCATGAACTAGATTTCTGATTGGGTCCCTCACCGTATCCGAAATATTGAGCACAATCCATCCTCTAATCCGTAGCATCTAATGCCTAATAGATATGGTTGCGTCTTTTCGGTGTAACTGAGCCACTGTAATCAGCTGAGAACAATCAACCCCGAGAAGGGTCCGCACATCCACAATGGTGGAAGCTCTTAGACTTAATATTTTCTTAGGAAGATTTGATTTAGGTCTCATTAAACTTGACTTGACATAGTCATAACAATTATGACTAACCTTGTGACATGGGTTAGCTCGAATTATTAGCCACCTCAAATCAGAACTGAGTCGACACATATGGCCAAGTAAATGAGACTAGTGGGAGGGATATGCCATTAATTTGACAAGAATGCATTCGAGTCGAGTAGCTCCTAATTAAAAATCAGTCGGTCGCATCTGCCCAACTTATCTTAGATACCAAATTATCGAACCAGAATCAATTGGGTTAGTCTACAATCCAGACTCTAACCACTGAGTCAAATTAGGTCTTAACTTGATCGAGTCACATCCAAATATGATTCGACCTTGACCTAGACTTAATCCTATTGGGTTGGTCAATTATTAGCTTTCATGATCCCAGCTAATCAATTTTTGATTCAGTTTGATCAATCGCTAGACCTAATTGAGCTATCCAAGCCCGAACCCAATTTTATGAAAATGACTTAGATCTAAAATTTTTAATTTTAGACCTAATTTAATTTCATAAGCTTGATTCATTAATTAAGTCTTGAGTTCATAAACAAAACATGTAAATAAATTATAGGATTTCAGGATCTAGGATTTTATAGAAAAGTAAATTTTTGATTTCTGATTAAGGATGAACGTGCAGCACCCCTACACACCATAAGAACACCCCAATGAATGAGAGGAGAGGGTCTTAAACCCTACTTTATTCTTATGACCGGACGGCCATGAGGAATATCTTAATCAGAAATATTAATTTAACTACAAAACTAGTTAGATCTAAGTTACATATCATATATATAATTTTAGATCTAACTTATACATGCTTTGCATACATCTCATGTATTAAAATCTGATCTAATTAGCATGCTTTCAGATCTAATACATCATATGCAACATCTAAAAAATAAGATTTAAATTGAACTATTCAATATAAAATCTATTCTAGATAGTTACTAGAACAATTCTACAACTAGTCTAGACATGCAACAGATCAATCTTATGTATTAATTAAATTTTTATTTTCTATTTTTTGATCTCAATATAATATTTATAACATTAGAAAATCAGAGAATAAATTAGATCTAATTTATATTTTAATTATATTAAAACATAAAACTATAAGACTATTCATAGATCAAACTACTCCTAGTCTAGTCATGCATCTCATACATGTTAGATCTACTTAGATTTAATTTTAAATTTTTCTGATTTCAAATCCTATCACATCTGATGTGATATCTAAAATTTATAAATATCAAATAAATAAAAATAAAAATTAGATCTAAATTAAGAAATAGAGCCATCAACCTAGCTCTGATACCAGTTGAAGGAAAAACTGACTTTTTCCTTGTAGGATCTTCCAGATCTAATGAGATCTGGGATGGAATATTTCAAAAATTATCTTACAATATTTTAGATCTAAGATCTATTAAATCTAATTCCTATTATCTGATATTAAATCTAAAATTAAATCAAAAAATATGAGGAATAGAGAAATACCTTTAGGGTAACTAGATTACCCTGTAGATGATCGCAGCAATACCCGAGGTTCTAAAATAGCGATGCAATTTTCTGGCCTCTACCAGTATCCACTCAAGTAGGATCTAGATCATCTTCTCCTCACAAATCTTTATTCCAAAAATTAGATCTGGATCTGATCTGGAAGATCTTCAAAAGATCTTCTGAAGCTGGAGCAGCAGCTTCTCGACAAATCTCTGCAGCCTTCTAATCAGGAAGCCACCACGCCTTGGACAAGCACCAGATGGATGCCCAACCTCTTGGACGTGAAGAGCAGAGGAAGAAGAGTAGAGGGGGTATGGATAAGTGGAGAGAATTCAGGCTTTTGCTGGTTATTGAGTAGAGTCTCTAAACCCTAGGCGCAGACAGGATTTAAATAGACCCTGCTGCGCCATACAGTGCCACATCATTTGACCAATAAAAAAATTCTAATTAATTCTGAAAAAAATTTGATTGGTAGAGTGATGTCATCTGATCAAATCAAATAAGAATTCCCATAATCCCTCCTACAGTTGGTGCCAACACTGGATAAGCACAGTGAGATTGGTGCCCCACAGTCCAAGTTGATCAAGGGATCAAAGTCCTCATCTCATGGGACTCTATCCTTATCCACTTGAGGTGCATGTCCAATCTGAATATGGCACCCACTTTGAGGCCCAATTTAATAGGTGGACACTCCATAAAAAACTCTCCAATGATCTCTTGCCTAGTGGCCTTTAGTCCAAGGTCCATGGGTCAACGTTTGACCAATGTCCTAAAACGAAAATGGCAGGTGACAGGAATTAGCAGCTGTGGTCTTAAATTCATCTCATGAATTAAGATAAATTCTTTATGAGCTGGATTGGCTCCAGTCAGACTATGAGAAACCTTCTCAAGGTTCTCTGGGTGAGTCAAATCATATTTGGCTCAGTCGAGATAGAAAAAATTACACGAGGAGAAAGTTAGGCTCAATCATGTGCTAGCATAATTTTCTTGAACCTAATTGGATCTAATCCAAATCAATCAAACTGGATTAGCTCAATTGATGACATCCAGATCCTAACTCTTATTTGTGTAATTTAGTTAGGTTCATTTTCATATGGTAATGAGACATGTCATGATCTCATCATCGACATCATCGAAACTCCTTTCGATGGACTAGAACTCTTCTGATTCAGACAATTAGAATGATCGATCATCAAGATCATTCTAATTGCTCCCAAAATCTACTAGTGATATCTAACAGTATCTGGTGGCAACCCATCAGAAATGAAGATGAACCTCTTGATGTAGCTACCTGTGTGATTGAGTTCCTCCATCATGAGTCCCGACTGAATTAAGGTTAAGGTGAACTCGTCAAACCCAATATCAGTCATATGAATCAATCGATCGATCCAAGTCTGATGTGAAACCTCAATGGAAAACTCTTTTCCATTATTTCACTCTTCCATGGCCATGGGCTTAAGGACTCGATCTTTTGATCATCATAGGACTACTCCTCTCATCTACCAAGGTTGATAGATCCCATCTTGGTGCGACTTGGTTCCTACAATGAATATGCTACAGCCAATATACACCTCAGGGTTTCGAATGACTAGGAGATCGAGTTATAGTGTAGTCAAACTATAACACACTCAAGGTGAACTGTCGATGTATCTCAGGTCAAAGAACAAGATACACAGCTGCAACATCGAGCTAGTCATCGACGAGAAGGTAGATTACCTTATGACTGCTCGTGGTGGTCACACTCAGTACTCTCCTTCTCAACAAATACCTATACTCTCGCTCTGGTATCTCCACATCGTAGACTCAAGACACATCTTCCCTAAGAAAGTGATCGTACACCAACCTTCTGGATCGATCACCATCCTCGTGATGATCCTATGGTCAGGAGCTGTTTATGAGTTAGTTTTATAAATTCATGCCTTAAATTTTTAACTTTTAAAAATATTAATTAACATTCCTACTAACTTCAAGGATGTATCACAGACATAATGTACACAATGTGATAGTAGAATAATCCTTTTATTCATTTATAGTCAAAATTATAAATTTGCCCTTACATTTGTACAGGAATGTGTCAGCCAATCTGCCATCTAGGGCACACATCTAACAGATATGGGTTGAACAAATTAGGTCTAACGATCAAACTACAATTAAGGTCAATTGATTAGATCAGAATAGAATTCATTATCAATTTTGAGCAGTTGATCGAACCTAATCAATGGTTGGTTAGGATTAGGTCAAAGGGGCTCAAAATTGAGTTTAGTTATAGTTGGTCGCATCGATTCACATTTTGATGTGAATTGATTGATTCGACCAAATTTGGCTCAATGGTTCAGGCTCGTTTCAATAGGTTAACCTGATTGATTTTAATCGATCAATTTGGTGTTTAAGATAAGTATCCAGATGGTGATTATTTAATTGATTTTATTGTCTGATTTGATCAATTTTGATTGATGTCTAAGAAAAGTAATGGGGAGACCCCCACTCATCTTAACTTATCTGGCCATATTAATGAAGGAAAAATTACCTTTTTCCTTGTAGGATCTTCCAGATCTAATGAGATCTGGGGTGGAATATTTTTAAAAAAATTATCTTAATTTATTTTAGATCTAAGGTCTATTAGATCTGATTCTTATTATCTGATATTTAATCTAAAATTAAATCTAAAACTTGAGGATTAGAGGAATACCTCTAGGGTAACTAGATTACCCTGTAGATGATCGCAGCAATGCTCGAGGTTCAAAAATAGCCATGCAGTTGCTTGGCCTCTACCGGTATCCACTTGAGTAGGATCTAGATCATCTTCTCCTTACAAATCTCTGCTCCAAAAATTAGATCTGGATTTGATCTGGAAGATCTTCAAAAGATCTTCTGAAGCTGGAGCAGCAGCTTCTCGATAAATCCCTATAGCCTTCTGATCAGGGAGCCACCACGCCTTGCACAAGCACCAAATGGATGCCCAACTTCTTGAACATGAAGAGGAGAGAGAGAAGACCATAGGGGATGTGGAGAAGTGGAGGGATATCAGGCTTTTGCTAGGGATTGAGTAGATTCTCTAAACCCTAGGTGCAGATAGGGTTTAAATAGACCCTGCTGCTCCATGCAGTGCCACATCATTCGATCAATCAAAAAATTCCAATTAATTCAAAAAAAAATTTGATTGATGGAGTGATATCATATGATCATATCAGATAAAAACCCCATCAAACTCTCCTACTGTTGGTGCCAACACTGGATAAGCACAGTGAGATTGGCGCCCAACAGTTTGAGTCGATCAAGGCATAGAGTTCTCATCTCATGGGACTCTATCCTTATCCACTTGGGGCGCACACTCAATCTGAACTTGGCACCCACTTTGAGGCCTAATTTAGCAGGTGGACACTCCATAAAAACTCTCCAATGACCTCTTGCCAAGTGGTCTTCAGTTTAAGATCCATAAGTCAACATTTGACTGATGTCATAAAATAGAAATGGCAGGTGGCAGAAATTGGCAGGTGTTGTCTTAAATTCATCTCATGAATTAAGATAAGACTTTTTTGAACTGGACTGGCTCCAGTCAGACTGAGAAAAACCTTCTCAAGATTCTCTGGATGAGTCAAATCATATTTGGCTCAGTCGAGATGAAAAAGATTGCACGAAAAAAAAGTTAGGCTCAATCATGTGCTAGCACGATTTCCTTGAACCTAATTGGATCTAATCCAAATCAATCGAACTGAGCTAGCTCCATTGATGACATCTAGACCCTAACTCCTGTTTGTGTGATCCAGTTAGGTTCATTTTTGTATGGTAATGAGACATATCATGATCTCATCATCGACATCATCGAAACTCCTTTCGATGGACCAGAACTCTTCTGATTCAGACAATTTAGAATGAACGATCATCAAGATCATTCTAATTGCTCCCAAAATCTATTAGTGACACCTAGCAGTATATGGTGGCAATCCATCAGAAATGAAGATGAACCTCTCGGTGCAGCTACCTATGTGATTGAGTTATTCTATCATGAGTCCCGACTGAATTAGGGTTAAGGTGAACTCGTCAAACCCAACATCAGTCGTATGAATCAATCGATCGATCCGAGTCCGATGTGAATCCCCAATAAAAAATTCTTTTTCATTATTTCACTCTGTCATGACCATGGGCTTAAGGACTCGATCTTTCGATCATCATAGGACTACTCCTCTCATCTACCAAGGTTGATAGATCCCATCTTGGTGCAATCTAGTTCCTATAATGAATATGCTACAGCCAACATACACCTCAGAATTTCGAATGGCTAAGAGATTGAGTTATGGTGTAGTCAAACTATAATACACTCAAGGTAAACTGTCGATGCATCTCAGGTTGAAGAACTAGACACACAGCTGCAGCATCGAGCTAGTCATCGACGAGAAGGTAGACTTTCTTATGACTACTCGAGGTGGTCACGCTCAGTACTCTCATTCTCAATGAATACCTATACTCTCACTCTGGTGTCTCCACACCATAGACTCAAGACACATCTACCCTAAGAAAGCGATCATACACCAACCTTCCGAATCGATTACCATCCTCGTGATGATCCTATGGTCAAGAGCTATTTATGAGTTAGTTATGTAAATTCATGCCTTAAATTTTCAACTCTTGAAAATATGAATTAACATTTCTACTAACTCAAAGGATGTATCACAGACAATGTACACAATGTGATAGTAGAATAACCCTTTTATTCATTTATAGTCAAAATTATAAATTTTTTCTTACATTTGTACAGGAATGTGTCAGTCAATCTGACATCTAGGGCACACATCTAACTAACTCCCACTTGATCTAATGCCAATTGGCTACATATCTAAGTCCCATCTTCTCAAGGTGGGCTTCGATCTTCTGCTGGCCTAATGGCTTTGTTAGTGGGTCTGCCACATTGTCTGTGGAGTTGACTCTCTTAACCTCGACATAATCTTTTCGAGGTAATCACGGATCAGATGGAATCACCGCTCGATATGCTTGGACTTTTGGTGAGACCTTGGCTCCTTAGCTAGGGCTATGGCGCCATTATTGTCACATTAAAGAGGGATGGCATCTGATGGATCACTCCAAGCTCTGCAGCAAACTTCTTGTACCAGAATGCCTCCTTTGTAGTTTTCAATGCAGCAATATACTCTGCCTCCATGGTGGAATCAGCAATCACCGTCTGCTTGGAACTCTTCCAGCTAACTACAACACCATTGCAAATGAACAAACTCCCAGATGTCAACTTTCGATCATCTATATCAGACATAAAGTCTGAGTCTGTAAATCCCTGAATCTGGAGTTTTTCATTCTCAAAAACTAGAAACATATCCTTAGTCCTTCTCAAGTACTTAAGGATATATTTCACAGAAGTCCAGTGCTCTTCACCTTGATTCGACTGATATCTGCTTGTGACACTCATAGCATGGACTATATCAGGTCGTGTACATAACATAGCATACATGAGGCTTCCTATTGCCGAAGCATAAGGGATCTTGCTCATGCGTTCAATCTCCTCAGGTGTGCCAGGGCACATCTTCTTGGAGAGATGAATGCCATGTCTAAAAGATACTAAATCTCTATTGGAGTTTTTCATGCTAAACCTTTTTAGCACCTCCTCTATGTACATCTTTTGTGAAAGTCCTAGCATCCTATTTGGTCTATCTCTATAGACCTTAATACATAATATAAAGGATACTTCTCCTAGATCTTTCATAGAGAACTCCTTAGACAACCATATTTTAACTGAGATCAACATCGAAATATCATTCCTAATTAGGAGGATGTCATCAATGCACAGTACGAGGAAGACAACTGCACTCTCATTGATCTTCTTGAACACACATGGTTCCTCCTTATTCTTGATAAAACCAAACATTTTGATCACATCATTGAAACAAGTATTTCAGCTCTGAGATGCTTGCTTAAGTCCGTAAATGAAACTTTGCAGCTTGCAGACCTTGTGATCATCATCACTGGATGTAAAACCAAGCGGCTGTTCCATATAGATATCTTTCTCAAGATATCCATTTAAGAATGTAGTTTTCACATCCATCTACCATATTTCATAATCGAAATAGGCTGCAACAGCAAGCAATATGCGGATGGATTTTAGCATGGCTACGGATGAAAAGGTATCCTGATAGTCAATGCCTTCACACTGACTATAATCTTTCGCGATAAGCCTAGCCTTGAATGTCTCCACATTTCCATCTGCACCTATCTTTCTCTTGAAAATCCATTTACACCTAATAGGTACAATACCTTCAGGTAGATCTACCAAGGTCCAGACTTGGTTTGAGTGCATCGAGTCAATTTCTGATCTCATTGCCTCTAACCATTTCTCGAAGTCGATATCTGATATTGCCTCGTCATAGGTCTTGGGGTCATCACCATGAGTCCCATTTTTCGTGAGGAACATTTTCTCTACTTCCTCTTGTATAGTACCTAAGTACCTTTCAAGATGACAAAAAATCCTGATTGATCTATGAGATGAAAGAGGTTGTGTTAGGAGTGGTTCTAATTGATTGGGTTCCTCAGATTCTTTAGCTCGTTGCTCTTGGGAGACATTCTCCTTGAGCTTAATTATTCTTCCGATGCCACTATCTTGAATAAACTATTTTTCAAAAAAAATAGTATGTCAATTCACAATCACGTTGTGACCTTCCGAAATATAGAAATAGTATCCTAATGACTCTTTAGGATATCCTATGAACCGAGCTCTAAAAGATATGAACTCTAACTTATCCGCCTGCTGTCTCTTGATATAAGTCGGATAACCCCAAATTCTGAGATGACTCAGACTTGGCTTCTTACCATGCCATATCTCATACGGTGTGGTAGGAATGATTTTAGAGGAAACCCTATTCAATACATATATTACTGTCATGAGACAATATCCCCAAAGAAACTCAGGGAGGTTCGTGAAGCTCATCATGGAATGGACCATATCTAATAGGGTCCGATTTTTCCATTCTGAAACCCTGTTGATTTGTGGCATTCCAGGTGGAGTCCATTGAGAGACTATGCCATTGTCCTTAAGATAGTCTAGGAATTTTTGACTAAGGTATTCGCCTCCTTGATCTAATCGAAGAACCTTAATGGGCCTTTTTGTTTGTTTTTCTACCTCATGCCTGAATTCTTTGAACTTTTCAAAGGCTTCAAACTTGTGTTTCATTAGAAATACATACCCGTATCTAGACATATCATCGGTAAAGATAATGAAGTAGACATAGTTGCCACTAGCCGACACATCAAATGGGCCGCACACATCCGTATGTACTAGGACAAGTAGGTCTGTGGCCCTTTCCCCATGTTCCATAAAAGGGAGCTTGGTCATTTTGCCTTAAAGGCATGATTCACAAACTGGATATGACTCAGAAGTCAACGGACTCAATAGCCCAAATTTCTTCAATTGGTTAACCTTGTCTTCCGCTATATGACCTAGCCTTAGGTGCCATAGATACCTATCATTTAGACTATCTCTAGGCCTTTTAATTCCCATGGCATTCATATTTTTCTCGATATTAAATACAGATACATCAATATGTAGCTGATAGAGACCATTAATAAGAAAATCATTTGCAACTTTATTATTTTCATAAAATATATTACAATGGTCCTTATGAAAGCTAATCACATAGCCTTCTTGTGCTAAACATGAAACAAAAATCAAATTCTTGCATGCTGCAGGCACATAATAACAATCGTAGAGGGTAGGTTTCCATGGCCACAGCAGCAACTCTTGCTCCGTTCTCGATGCGTAGGATCATATCCCCATCCCTCAGCCTCCTGCTCTCCTCAAGATCCTGCATAGAAGTGCATAAATGAGCACTAGAACCAGAGTCAAGTACCCAACTGAATGCAAAGAAAATCATAAGATTAGATTCTATAACGAGCATACCTCCAAAAGGACCATCCTTCTTGTTCTTTAGGGTGGCCAGGTACTGAGGACAGTTTCATTTCCAATGGCCGTCTGAATTGTAGTAAAAATATTTTTTCTTTTCAACAGCCTTCTTCTTCGGTTCCGTCTTCTTCTTCTTCCCATCCACCTTCTGCTTCTTCGTAGACTTTTTCTTCTTTCCAAAAGACTTTCTCTTGGAAGAAGTCCGCTCCATAGTAAGGACTGAGCCTTTTGAACTCTTCAAAGAAAGCTCAGCCGTAACCAACATATTCATTAACTCAGCCAAGGTACACTGCATCTTATGCATATGAAAGTTCATGATGAACTGACCATATGTATTGGACAAAGACTGAAGGATCACATCAATCTGAAAATCCTTATCTAAGATGATACCGAGCTTCTCAAGCTCCTCAAGATCTTTGATCATTGTCAAACAATGATCTTGGACTGACTGTCCATCACGTATTTTAGCCTTAAAAAGTCTTTGGCAGACTTGATACTTGGCTGCGTGACTTTGTTCACCAAACAACTCTTGTAGGTGAGCCAATATTTGGTAGGTAGTCATAATATTCACATGCTGGTGCTACAAGTCATCAGACATTGCACCCAACATGTAGTACCTAGCTTTGTTATCTTCATCCATCCACTTTTTCAGAGACATTCTTTGTTCAGCAGTCAGACATGCTGGTATGGCAGGTGGGTCCTGATCCAAGACATAAGTCAGTTTCTCAAAATTTAGAATAATTCTGTAGTTCATCAATCAGTCCTTGAAATTAGGTCCAGTCAATCTGTGGGTGTCTAGTATTTTGGTCAGGGGGTTGGCGCAGACATGTTCCCTATAGAGAGTCAAAAGTTTTTAGTTAGATTTTGAAATCAGACTTAACCAATTTGTTTAGGGGTTTCATTTTTAAACAAATTAGGCTCTCATAATTTTCTCAGATCCCTACACTCCCTAGGAAGAGATGTGAAAATCTCCATGATTAGTGATTTCTAGTGGATGGTGCGATCTCACCAACTGGCTCATCACCTCACCTAACAGTTATTGGTGATGGGTCAACCGATGAGTGGACAACTCTTGTCTAATGATTCTCTAATCATGGTGCACCCAAAACTTGGTCTCTAATTCATGAAGCTCACCATGCCCGAAATATTGCTCCAATCTTTAGTTAAGTCAGACCCACCACTTGCATGATCTAAATTCCTGATTGAGTGCCTCACCGTATCCAGAATATTGAGCATAACCCATCCTCTAATCCATAGCATCCAATGCCTAATGGACATGGTTGCATCTTTCTGGTGTAATTGAACCACTGTAACCAGCCGAGAACAATCAACCTCGGGAAGGGCCCGCACATCCATAATGGTGGAAGACCTTAGACTTAATATTTTCTTAGAGAGATTTAATTTAGGTCTCATTAAACTTGACTTGACATAGTTATAACAATTATGACTAACCTAGTGGCATGGGTTAGCTCAAATTGTTAGTCACCTTAAATCAGAACTGGGTCGACACATATGGCCAGATAAGTGAGACCGGTGGAAGGGATATGCCATTAACTCGATAAGAACTAATTCGAGTAGAGTAGCTCCCAATTAAAAATCATTCGATCGTATTTGTCTAACTTACCTTAGACACCAAATTGTCAAACCAGAACCAATTGGGTTAGCCTACAATCCAGGCTCTAACCCCTGAGCCAAATTAGGTCTTAACTTGATCGAGTCACATATGAATGTGATTCAACCTTGACCTAGACTTAATCCTATTAGGCTGATCAATTATTAGCTTTCATGATCCCACCTAATCAACTTTTGATTCGATTTGATCAACCGCTAGACCTAATTGAGCTACCCAAGCTCGAACCTAATTTTATGAAAATATCTTAGATCTAAAATTTTTAATTTTAAACCTAATTTAATTTCATAAACTTAATTCATTAATTAAGTCTTGGGTTCATAAATAAAATATATAAAATAAATCCTAGGATTTTAGGATCTAGGATTTTGCAGAAAAGTAAGTTTGATTTTTGATTAAGGATTGTTGGTGCAAAAATCTGCTTGCACCGGAGAAGCTGGAGTCGGAGAAGCCACGATCGCCGTCGGGACCTGCAAAGGAAGTCTAAACCGGAGGTGGGGTTGCTCCGACAAGACCCTCCGACGCTCAAGTCAGTTCTCTGCCTCAACAAGAATGGAGTGCTCGAACGGAAAATTTAGCAGAGTTTTGAGATAAGAAATGAGCTTAGAGAATAACATATCTGGGTCCCCCTTTTATAGACGGAGGAGGCAACGAACTGATAGCGACATTTGTAACCGTCTGGTAGTGGGCCACCCATGGTCAGGGGAATTTATTATGAAGGATAGTGGAGTAGACCCCTGGCTATTGCTATGGCCTGCCACGTAGAGCCTGTTGTAGGTGGTGGAGCGACGTCCGTTGCCGCTAGTTGTCAGGGAGTAGTGGAGTCGCGCAGCACCTACCGCAGGGAGCGGAGCAGAATCGTGGCCGTTGACACAGTCTGTCAGAGAGTAATGGGTCCGCCGCAGGGAGTGATGGAGTCGCATGGAATCCGCTACAAGAAATGGAACAGGATCATGGTTGTTATTGTGACCTGCCAGGGGGCGCGGATCTGTCAGTTGAAGCTCGACAGTGGTCGGAGTCCGGCCTCTGTAGAGGTTCGGGCGGAGTCCTCCTTGCAGTTGGGGTCGTGGGTGGAGCCCGGCTTCCGTGGGAGTTCGGGCGGAGCCCTCTCGGAGCTGAAGTTGCGGGCGAAACCCGGCTTCCATAGGAGTCCGGGCGAAGTCTTCCTGCAATCAGGGTTAACGGCGAAGTCCGGCTCCCGTCGGAGTCCGGACAAGGCTTACCAGCAGTTGACGCTAAGGATGGAGCCCGGCTCCGTAGGAGTCCGGACGGAGCTGTCCTGTAGTCGATGTCGGCAGTGGAGCCCGGCTCCCGTAGGAGTCCGGGCGAAGTCTGCTTGTGGCTGTAGTTGTTGGCGTCGAGGATGAAGCCCGGCTCCCATAAGAGTCCGGGCGAAGTTTACCTGCAGTCAAGGTTAGAGGCGAAGTCCGACTCCCGTAGGAGTCTGGACGGGGCTTACCAGCAGTTGTCGTTGAGGATGGAGCCCGGCTCCCGTGGGAGTCCGGGCGGAGTCTGCTCGCAGCTGCAGTTATCAGCGGAGTCCGGCTCCCGTAGGAGTCCGTCCGGCTCCCGTAGGAGTCCGGTCGCAGTCTGCCTTGCAGCCGTTGGAGTCCAGGACGGAGCCCGGCTCCCGTAGGAGTCCGGGCGAAGTTTTCCTGCAGTCAAGGTTAAAGGCGAAGTCCGGCTCCCGTAGGAGTCTGGACGGGGCTTACCAGCAATTACCGTTGAGGACGGAGCCCGGCTCCCGTGGGAGTCCGGGTGGAGCTGTCCGGTAGTCGATGTCGGCGGTGGAGCCTGGCTCCCATAGGAGTTCGGGCGAAGTCTGCTTGCGGCTGCAGTTGTTGGAGTCCTTGGTGACGGAGCCCGGCTCCCGTAGGAGCCCGGGCGAAGTTGTCGTGTAGTCGATTCCACTGAGGACTTCGACTGTGGGTATTTTATACTCAACACCAGTCCCCCTACTTCCGAGTTTGAATTTCAAACGAAGGAAGTACAGAGAGAGAGAGATGGGCACAGCCGAAACCGTCCCTTCGAATCCTGCGCACTGCCGCCCCCAGATATTTTAGCATTTAATATGTGCACGTCAAAGCCCGCTTTCCGGTGAAGGTGACCTGAAGAGTCTTTTCAGAACCTCCATCGGAATGCGATCCCAAGCATCGTGCCACGAGAATTTGTGAACGGTCAACCCCCGATAGCGATGAGGGGGACATGCGCGACACGTGGCACGCACCAGTTGGCCCAAGAACATCCACCATCATAACTGTGCTAGGATCCGTCGGCTATTTGAACCCCCTAATCCCCCTTCGTGGCTTCATTCTGCCGATAGGATGGTGCCTTTCTTTTGCCCGAGAGCTTAGCTACTCAGCTACTCCCCTCGCACCAGTCCTTGCCTTCTTCAGCTCTCCAATTCTTCTCCGAGGGTTTCCACGCCATGTCCTCCACCCCGGAAGCCATTCTTGAAGGGATGTTTAGGGCTTGGAGGAAGGAGAGGAGGAGAACGGCGGCCGGTGAAAATCTCCGTCGCTTTAAAGGGGGCTCAAGGAAGAATTTCTTCAACAACAGGGGTTTAATAACGGGGGCAGCCGGTGAAGTTATGATGCCTGAGAATTTCGGAGCAGCAAAGCGGGGTGATACCGGTCAAGAGGGCAGAGCTATCGTCGCAAGCTATGGCGGGATCCTTGATACCATCGGGGCCGAGGGACCAGAAGTGGTCGGCGTTGACGGTGGGGCAGTGGAACTTGTTGCGGGGACGGTGGAAGTAGCGCATGCCGACCTTGTCGGAGCATTTTGGGTGGCGGCTGTCGTGGAACATTCGGAGATGGAGTGTATCTCTGGCATCACCGCTGCATCCAAGGTGACTCCGGTTCTTCTTGAAACAGATCTTCGTCACTACCGCCGTTGCCCTTACCGCCCCCGGGAATCTATCCCACCCTTTTCCCCCTAGGGTTGGGAATTCGGAGATGGAGCGAAGCGAGGTGGGGCGAGAGCTGATAGGTCCGTTACATGCACTGGAGAATGCGGTTGAGAAGGACAGAGACGAGAAGAGGAGTTTGCAGCTCGGAGCGGCCTTTGGTATACCCCTTCCAAGCCGTGCCCGCGAGGCTTGCGATGATGTATATCTTTTTCTTGACCCACCGGGTCCTGTAACGTATATCTTGTTTAAATGAAAAGAAGATTTGGTTACCTTGTCTGCATCTTGCATTGAATAGTTGTCTGTCGAACTTCTTCATTTTCCTTTCCTCTTTCTTCCTTCTTTTCTTCTTTTCTTTTTCACGTCGTCCCAAGGTCATCGATGACCTCTTTTATTCGCATAGAGTTGTTATTTGCCGAGCTCCTTTTTGACTTTCACACTGTTCGAAGATACCCAGTTGTTATTCCGTTAACGGCTGCAGGTTCACTCGGGGCCATTTGGGCCCGGGGTCCTTCCTGGGGCTTGAATTCGGGGATCCGAGCTCCCATTGCCCTCGTGCGCTGTTTGCTTTCCGATCATCGCTGTTGCGATCCATTGCCTTCCTTTTTTGCTTGGAGTTTTTCTCTGCTGAAGTCGAGGCTAGGTTCGGCTCCCGTGGGAGCCCGAACGGAGAATCCCTCTTGAAGTTGGAGTTGTGGGCGAAGCCCGGCTCTCGTAGGAGTCAGGGTGAAGTCTTCCTGCAATCAAGATTAAAGGCGAAGTTTGGATCCCGTAGGAGTCCGGACAAGGCCTATCGGCAGTTGCTGTTGTCAGCAGAGCCCGGCTCCCATAGGAGTTCAGGCGGGGTTGTCCCGTAGCTGATGTCGGCGATGGAGCCTGGCTCCCGTAGGAGTCCGAGTGAAGTTTTCCTGGGCGTCGTGGACGGAACCCGGCTCCCGTAGGAGTCCAGGCCTCCCCCTTTATTTGAGCCAGGGCGAGGTTCTCCTTCTGTTCCTGGCTGGGCTGCGAGGGTGCGTTAGGGCGCTGTAAGGCCTCTTCTCCCTTTTCGATCTAAAAGAACCGGGCCTTCGACTTTGCTCAAGTTAAGGGCGAGGTTCTCCTCCTATCCCTAACAGGGCTGTGGGGGCACATATGGGCGTTGTAGGGCCTCTCCCCCCATCCGGTCTAAAAGAACCGGGCCTTCGACTTTGCTCAAGTTAGGGCGAGGTTCTCCTCCTGTCCCTAACAGGGTTGTGGGGGCACATATGGGCGTTGTAGGGCCTCTCCCCCCATCTGGTCTAAAAGAATCGGGCCTTCGACTTTGCTCAAGTTAGGGCGAGGTTCTCCTCCTGTCCCTAACAGGGCTGTAGGGGCACATATGGGCGTTGTAGGGCCTCTCCCCCCATCCGGTCTAAAAGAACCGGGCCTTCGACTTTATGAGGTTGCCCTTTTATTTTTGATACAGTTTGCTTGGATTATCCACAGACATATGGGCATGCATTTTTTGATTAAAACGAAGTTACTGGTAGTACATCCGTAAGTTTTCTGAGCTCCACGGTCGTGGGAGGTCGGCTCCTCCGAGCTCCTTAAGATAATAAGTTCCAGGCCGGACTACTTCTTTGACCTCATAAGGTCCCTCCCAGTTTGGGGCAAGTTTCCCCTGGCCCTGAGGTTGCGAGACAGCAGCTCGTCGGAGCACTAGATCTCCTGCTTTAAATGCTTTGTTCTTGACTCGGACGTTGTAATATCGAGCAACTTTCTGTCTGTAGGCTGCCATCCGAACCTGAGCGGTCTCCCGTCTTTCTTCCAGCAGGTCGAGGTTGGCTCTGAGACTTTGTGAATTTTGGTGTTCGTCGAATGCCACGACTCGTGTCGATGGGAGTTTAAGCTCGATCGGGATGACGGCTTTCGTACCAAAGGCTAAAGCAAAGGGAGTCTCCCCCGTAGGTAACCTCTGGATGGTTTGATACGCCCATAGCACATGATAAAGCTCGTCCGCCCAAGTTCCTTTTGCTTTTTCAAGCCTTGTCTTAATCCCCTGCAAAAGGGTTCTGTTAGTTACCTCAGCTTCGCCGTTCGCCTGAGGATGGGCTACCGATGTGAAGTTGTGGGAGATGTTTAGATCTTCACAGAATTCGGTGAATCTGGCTCCCACGAATTGCCGTCCATTATCAGTGATTAGGGTTCTAGGCAAACCGAACCTGCAGACGATCGATTTCCAGACGAAATCCTGCACTTTCGCTTCTGTGATTTTTGCTAGTGGCTCGGCTTCAACCCATTTGGTGAAGTAGTCGATCGCTACAAGGAGGAACTTCCTTTGCCCAGACGCCATGGGAAAGGGGCCAAGAATATCCATCCCCCATTGTGCAAAAGGCCATGGGGCACTCAAGGGTGTGAGCTCGGTAGCGGGCTGTCTCTGGATGTTGGCGTATCTCTGGCATCGATCACACTTTTTGACATATTCAATCGAATCATGATGCATTGTTGGCCAGTAGTACCCTTGGCGGAGTAGCTTGTGGGATAAAGATCTGGCACCCAAATGGTTTCCGCAAGTTCCCTCGTGTACTTCCTATAAAGCGTAGTCAGCTTCCGAGGGCCGGAGGCACCTTAAGAGGGGCAAGGAGTATGATCTTTTGTACAATTTGCCCTCATAAAGGATGTACCGGGAGGCTTGATTTCGGAGCTTCCGAGCCTCCTTCGCATCCCGGGGAAGAACTCCATCTCTAAGATAGGTCATCAGCGGGTCGACCCAGCTGGGCTCGTGGTCGATCTCCATTACGGGCCGCGGTTCTTCTGTACTCGGATGTTTTAGAACTTCAAAGAGGACGCCTTTGGGTAATTCGGCCGGAGCTGATGTCGCCAGCTTGAAGAGAAGATCGGCTCTGGTATTCTCCGACCTTGGAATCTGCCTGATGTCGAAACTGCTAAAGGCGGGGGTAAGCTCCTTCACTTTCTCAAGGTACCTGGCCATACTGTCTTCCCGCGCTTCATAACTCCCGCTGACTTGTCCCACCACAAGTTGGAAATCGCTGTGCACTCGGAGTTGACCTATTCCCAGCTCTTTGGCGATCCTTAATCCTGCAATCAGAGCCTCATATTCCGCTCCATTGTTTGTTGCGGGGAACTCGAAACGTAGAGCGTACTCCACGACGACTCCCTCCGGGCTGACCAAGATCAGGCCTGCACCTGCACCTGTCATGTTGGAAGATCCGTCCACATAGAGGGTCCAAAAGTAATCGGAGGGACTGGCTTCTTCGTTGGGGGAGTTTGGTTGAGACTTCAGGCTGTCAACTCTGCTTTGCTCAGGTTCGGCCTCCTCTGGGATGGTGCACTCTACAATAAAATCTGCCAATATTTGGGCCTTTACTGCCGGTCTAGGTTTGTAGTTGATGTCGAATTTCGTGAGCTCGATCGCCCATTTTGCCATCCTTCCGGAGGTATCAACTCGGTGCAAGACCGCCTTGATCGGTTGATCGGTGAGTAGCGTCACCGTGTGCCCTTGAAAGTAAGGTCGGAGTCTCCGAGCTGCAACCAACAAGGCGTAGGTCAGTTTTTCTAATTTAGTGTACCTGGTCTCGGCGTCCCTCAACGTGCGGCTAATGTAGTAGACCGGCCGCTGGACTTTCGTTTCTTCTTTGACAAGGACGGCTGCGAGGGCCGTGGGAGAGACTGCCAGGTACAAAAATAGTTCCTCCCCAGGTTCGGGCTTTGCCAGCAGTGGGGGTGAGCTAAGGTAGCTTTTCAATTCTTCGAACGTCTGTTGGCATTCAGAGGTCCAACAGAAGTTCTTCGGCTGCTTCAGGGTTTGAAAGAAGGGCAAACATCGTTCGGCCGACCTCGCGACAAAGCGATTAAGAGCCGCTATCCTTCCTGTGAGGCACTGAACCTCCTTGATCGACTTTGGGGTGGTCATCTCTTGGATGGCGTGAATTTTCTCTGGATTGGCCTCAATCCCGTGCCCCGATACCATGAAACCTAGGAACTTTCCTGAGGTTACCCCAAAAGCGCATTTGGTTGGGTTCAGCTTCATTCTATACTTTCGAAGAGCGTCAAAGGTTTCCTCGAGGTCGGCGACATGATTTCTGGAAGACCTGCTTTTTACAAGCATATCGTCCACGTAAACCTCCATGTTTCGGCCGATCTGCTCTTTGAAGATTTTGTTCACCAGTCGTTGGTAGGTTGCGCCCGCATTCTTGAGGCCGAATGGCATGACCCTGTAGCAGTAAAGGCCGCGATTAGTGATGAAAGCTGTCTTTTTTTCATCTTTCGGTGCCATTCTAATCTGATTATAGCCGGAGAACGCGTCCATAAAAGTGAGGAGCTCATGGCCTGAGGTAGCATCCACCAGTTGGTCGATCCTGGGAAGGGGGTAGCTGTCCTTTGGACAAGCCTTATTCAGCTTTTTGAAGTCATACACATCCTCCACTTGCCGTTTGCTTTCTTGACCAAAACAACATTGGAGATCCACTCAGGATAATTGACTTCCTTAATAAATCCGGCCTTGAGAAGCTTATCCACTTCCTCGGCTATCGCCTCCTGCCTCTCCGGGGCATGACTCCGGATTTTTTCTTTTGTCGGCCGATGTTTCGGGTCGACTGCTAGATGATGTTCCATGACTTCTGTGTCAATCCCCAGCATATCCGTCGGGACCCACGCGAAAACGTCCGCATTCCTTCGGAGAAAATCAACGAGATGCGTCCGCACCTCCTCCCCCAGGTTGGAGCCAATTAACACCACATGCTCCGTGTTCACGTCATTCAAAGGGATCGGTATTAGATCTTCGATTGGACCGCCCCTCTCTTCAGCGAGGTCATCGCGAGTATCCAATCCATCGACCGGACAGAGGTCCGCTTGATCGCTTCTTTGCAAGGCGATGCTGTAGCAGTGTCTGGCCAGGGCTTGGTCTCCCCAGACCTCTCCGATCCCCCGGTTGGTGGGGAACTTCAATTTCAAATGGTAGGTTGAAACGATGGCTCTGAGGGCATTGAGGCCGGATCGGTCAAGGATTGCATTGTAGGCTGATGGCGCCTTTACCACCAGGAAATTCACCAGAGCTCTGGACTGCTTTGGATACTGACCCGCGGTCATAGTCAGAGCTATCATTCCCTCCGTCGGAACAGCGTCACCGGTAAACCCTATCAAGGGGGAGCAAATCGGTCTCAGATGACCGCTAAGAGTGGACATTCTTGAAAAGGTGTCGTAGAACAAGATGTCGACCGAACTTCCGTTGTCGATAAGAATGTGACGGATGTCGTAATTTGCTATATTCAAGGAAACTACGATCGCGTCGTTATGAGGGAATTGGACTCCCTGGGTATCTTTTTCGGTGAAGGTTATGGGCTCTTCAACCTTTTGCCGCTTGGGGGATGCAGTTGGTGCGCTGATTGCCTCCCGCCGAGATTCCCCTGAGATGACGTTGACGGAATCCGACAGAGATCGGTCATCCGGCCACCCCTTATCGGTGACCATAGCCGGAGGTAGTTGTGCAGAGACCTCGCGAGAAGGCATCAGATGAGGGAAGGAGGATTGAGTGCCGGAAGAGATGGCCGGAAGCGGATCCGTTGAGCGCTCCTTTAAGAACAAGGGTACTGCGAAGACACAGACCCTTCCTCTAGCGCCAATCCTGTTGGTGCAAAAATCTGCTTGCGCCGGAGAAGCTGGAGTCAAGGAAGCCGCGGTCGCCGCCGGGACCTGCAAAGGAAGTCTAAACCGGAGGTGGGGTTGCTCCGGCAAGACCCTCCGACGCTCAAGTCAGTTCTCTGCCTCAACAAGAATGGAGTGCTCGAACGGAGAATTTAGCAGAGTTTTGAGATAAGAAATGAGCTTAGAGAATAACGTATCTGGATCCCCCTTTTATAGACGGAGGAGGCAACGGACTGATGGCGACATTTGTAACCGTCTGGTAGTGGGCCGCCCATGGTCAGGGGAATTTATTGCGAAGGGTAGTGGAGTAGACCCGTGGCTATTGCTATGGCCTGCCACGTAGAGCCTGTTGCAGGTGGTGGAGCGGCGTCCGTTGCCGCTAGTTGTCAGGGAGTAGTGGAGTCGCGCAGCACCTGCCGCAGGGAGCGGAGCAGAATCATGGCCGTTGACACAGTCTGTTAGAGAGTAATTGGTCCACCGCAGGGAGTGATGGAGTCACATGGAATCCGCTACAGGAAATGGAACAGGATCATGGTTGTTATTGTGACCTGCCAGGGGGCGCGGATCTGTCGGTTGAAGCTCGGCAGCGGTCGGAGTCCGGCCTCTGTAGAGGTTCGGGCAGAGTCCTCCTTGCAGTTGGGGTCATGGGTGGAGCCCGACTTCCGTGGGAGTTCGGGCGGAGCCCTCTCGGAGCTAAAGTTGCGGGCGGAACCCGGCTCCCGTAGGAGTCCGGGCGAAGTCTTCCTGCAATCAGGGTTAACGGCGAAGTTCGGCTCCCGTCGGAGTCCAGACAAGGCTTACCAGCAGTTGACGCTGAGGATGGAGCCCGGCTTCGTAGGAGTCTGGATGGAGCTATCCTGTAGTCGATGTCGGCGGTGGAGCCCGGCTCCCGTAGGAGTCCGGGCGAAGTCTGCTTGCGACTGCAGTTGTTGGCGTCGAGGATGAAGCCCGGCTCCCATAAGAGTCCGGGCGAAGTTTACCTGCAGTCAAGGTTAGAGGCGAAGTCCGGCTCCAGTAGGAGTCCGGACGGGGCTTACCAGCAGTTGTCGTTGAGGACGGAGCCCGGCTCCCGTGGGAGTCCGGGCGGAGTCTGCTCGCAGCTGAAGTTATCGGCAGAGTCCGGCTCCCGTAGGAGTCCGTCCGACTCCCGTAGGAGTCCGGTCGCAGTCTGCCTTGCAACCGTTGGAGTCGAGGTTGGAGCTCGACTCCCGTAGGAGTCCGGGCGAAGTTTTCCTGCAGTCAAGGTTAAAGGCGAAGTCCGGCTCCCGTAGGAGTCCGAACGGGGCTTACCAGCAATTACCGTTGAGGATGGAGCCCGGCTCCCGCGGGAGTCCGGGTGGAGCTGTCCGGTAGTCGATGTCGGCGGTGGAGCCCGGCTCCCGTAGGAGTCCGGGCGGAGTCTGCTTGCGGCTGCAGTTGTTGGAGTTCTTGGTGACAGAGCCCGGCTCCCGTAGGAGCCCGGGCGAAGTTGTCGTGTAGTCGATTCCACTGAGGACTTCGGCTATGGGTATTTTATACTCAACAAGGATGAACGTGCAGCACCCCTACGTGCCATAAGAACATCCTATTGAATGGGAGGAGAGGATCTTAAACCCTACTTTATTCTTATGACCGGACGGCCATGAGGAACACCTTAATCAAAAATATTAATTTAACTACAAAACTAGTTAGATCTAAGTTACATATCACATATATAATTTTAGATCTAACTTATACATGCTTTGCATACATCTCATGTATTAAAATCTGATCTAATTAGTATGCTTTCAGATTTGATACATCACGTGCAATATCTAAAAAATAAGATTTAAATTGAACCATTCGATATGAAATCTATTTTAGACAGTTATTAGAATAATTCTACAACTAGTCTAGGAATGCAACAAATCAATCATATGAATTAATTAAATTTTATTTTTTATTTTTTGATCTGAATATAATATTTATAATATAAAAAAATAGAAAATAAATTAGATCTAATTTATATTTTAATCATATTAAAATATAAAACTATAAGACTATTTATAGTTTAAACTATTCCTAGTCTAGTCATGCATCTCATACATGTTAGATCTACTTAGATTTAATTTTAAATTTTTTAATTTTAGATCTAATCATATATAATATAAGATTTGAAATCTATTAATTTTAGATAAAGAAAAATAAAAATTAAATCTAAATTAGATCTGAAATAGAGCCATCAACTTGGCTCTGATATCAGTTGAAGGAAAAATTGCTTTTTTTCTTGTAGGATCTTGCAGATCTAATGAGATCTGGGGTAGAATATTTTTAAAAAAAATATCCTACTTTATTTTAGATCTAAGATCTATTAGATCTAATTCTTATTATCTAAAATTTAATCTAAAATTAAATCTAAAACTTGAGGATTAGAAGAATACCTCTAGGGTAACTAGATTACTCTGTAGATGATCGCAGTAATGCTCGAGGTTCAAAAATAGCCACACAGTTTCTTGGTCTCTATCGATGTCTACTTGAGTAGGATCTAGATTGTCTTCTCCTTGTTAATCTTTGCTCCAAAAATTAGATCTGAATCTGATCTGGAAGATCTTCAAAAGATCTTCTGAAGCTGGAGCAGCAGCTTCTCGATAAATCCCTGCAGCCTTCTGATCAGAGAGCCACCACGCCTTACACAAGCACCAAATGGATGTCCAACTTCTTGGACGTGAAGAGGGAAGAGAGAGGACCAGAGGAGATATAGACAAATGGAGGGATATCAGGTTTTTACTAGAGATTGAGCAGATTCTCTAAACCCTAGGTGCAGACATGGTTTAAATAGACCCTACTACGCCATGCAGTGCCACATCATTCGACCAATCAAAAAATTCCAATTAATTCTAGAAAAATTTTGATTGGTGGAGTGATGTCATCTGATCATATCAGATAAAAACCCCACCAAACCCTCCTACTGTTGGCACCAACACTGGATAAGCAGAGTGAGATTGGTGCCCAACAGTTTGAGTCGATCAAGGCATAGAGTCCTCATCTCATGGGACTCTATCCTTATCCACTTGGGGTGCATGCCCAATCTGATCTTGGCACCCATTTTGAGGCCTAATTTAGCAGGTGGACACTTTATAAAAACTCTCCAATGACCTCTTGCCAAGTGGCCTTCAGTTTAAGATCCATAAGTCAACGTTTGATTGATGTCCTAAAATGGAAATGACAGGTGACAGAAATTGATAGGTGTTATCTTAAATTTATCTCATGAATTAAGATAAAACTTTTCTGAGTTGGACTGACTCAAGTCAGACTGAGAGAAACCTTCTCAAGATTTTCTGGATGAGTCAAATCACATTTGGCTCTGTCGAGATGAAAAAGTTTGTATGAGGAGAAAGTTAGGCTCAATCATGTGCTAGCATGATTTTCTTGAACCTAATTGGATCTAATCCAAATCAATCGAACTGGACTAGCTCAATTGACGACATCTAGACCCTAACTCTTTTTTGTGTGATCCAGTTAGGTTCATTTCCGTATGATAATGAGACATGTCATGATCTCATCATCGACATCATCGAAACTCCTTTCGATGGACTAGAACTCTTCTGATTCAGATAATTTAGAATGATCGATCATCAAGATCATTCTAATTGCTTCCAAAATTCATTAGTGACACCTAGCAGTATATGGTGGCAACCCATCAGAAATGAAGATGAACCTCTCGGTGCAGCTACCTGTGTGATTGAGTTCTTCTATCATGAGTCCCGACTGAATTAGGGTTAAGGTGAACTTGTCAAATCCAACATCAGTCATATGAATCAATCGATCGATCTGAGTCCGATGTGAAACCCCAATGGAAAACTCTTTTTTATTATTTCACTCTGCCATGGTCATGGGCTTAAGGACTCAATCTTTCGATCATCATAGGACTACTCCTCTCATCTACCGGGGTTGATAGATCCCATCTTGGTGCAATCTGGTTCCTACAATGAATATGCTACAGCCAACATACACCTCAGGGTTTCGAATGGCTAGGAGACTGAGTTATGGTGTAGTCAAATAATAACATACTCAAGGTGAACTGTCGATGCACCTTAGGTCAAAGAACTAGACACACAGTTGCAGCATCGAGCTAGTCATTGACGAGAAGGTAGATTTTCTTATGACTGCTCGAGGTTGTCACGCTCAATACTCTCATTCTCAATGAATACTTGTACTCTCGCTCTGATGTCTCCACACCGTAGACTCAAGACACATCTATCCTAGGGAAGCGATTGTACACCAACCTTCCGGATCGATCACCATCCTCGTGATGATCCTATGGTCAGGAGCTGTTTATGAGTTAGTTATATAAATTCATACCTTAAATTTTTAACTTTTAAAAATATGAATTAACATTCCTACTAACTCAAAGGATGTATCATAGACATAATGTACATAATGTGATAGTAGAATAATCTTTTTATTCATTTATAGTCAAAATTATAAATTTACCCTTACATTTGTACAAGAATGTGTCAGCCAATCTGACATCTAGGGCACACATCTAACAATTAAGAGATTCAATTTTGTACTAGGTTGCTTGTTGACTCAAGTTCACCCATGCCAACTAGGCTGGTCAGACATGTGCATATGCTAATCTAAATTTGATCAATTGGATGTCATATCTGTTGATTTAGAAGAGACCTAAATCTAAATCACCTCACTAAATATTAAGTCTTGAGGTCTTCCATCATTGTAGAGATGCGGGTGCCTTCCTGGTGTTGATCGTTCTCGGCTGGTTACAATAGTTCGGTTGCATCAAAAAAGTATAGCTACTTTATTAGCATTTGATATCCCGAGGTAGAGATGGGGGCCTAATAACTGTTAGGTATGGGTCCCAATGATGTCTTTGCATCCACTGGTGAATGATGGGTTTGATTTAACTAAGAAATGTGACAATAACTATTAGATAAGGCCACAAGACTTAGAGACTAATCCCATTGCATCTTGCTTAGTAAAGCAATGGACAAAGTATTATCCACTCATTGGTCTATGCTCACTAATAACTATTAGGTGAGGTGTGTATAGATTAATGGGATTGCAGTACCCATTTGAAATCGATCGTATATAGATTTTTATTTTTCCACCTGAGGAGTGTGGGAGATTCAAGAAAATAGTGGGAGCCTTGTTTATTTTTTAAGTTCTTAGAATAAATATTTTATAAGTACAAACATCTAACTAAAAATTATTCTTTCTGCAGATAATCATGTCGAGTTCCAACCCTTTAGCTCGTATCCTCGATACAAATAGATTGACCGGTACAAACTACAAAGATTGGCTCTAAAATTTAAGAATCGTTCTTAGTTTTGAAAAACTTACCCATGTCCTTAATCAGGATGCACCTGTGTTATCAGCTCGTTTATCTCCTGATCAACGAGCCACACTTGAGAAGTGGATGGATGACGATAACAAGGTGAAGTATTATATTTTAGCATCCACGTCCAATGATCTTCAGTGACAGTATGAAAATATTAGGACTGCCAAAGAGATATTGACTCACCTGCAAGAGTTATACGATGAGCAGAGTTACACAGCTCGCTTTGAGGTCTCTTGAATACTATTTAGAGCAAAAATACATGATGGGCAGTCCGTCAATGATCATTATTTGATAATGATCAAAGACATCGAGGAGCTTTAGAAGCTCAGGATAAATATGGACAAAAAATTACAGGTGGGTTTGATCCTCCAGTCTCTTCTTGATTTGTATGGGTAGTTCATCATGAACTACCATATGAATAAAATTGATAGCACTTTGCCTAAATTACTGAACATGCTGGTAACAGCAGAGGGTACCTTGAAAAGTTTAAGGGGTACAGTTCTAACTGTGGAGCAGACTTTCTCTAAAAAAAATCTTCTTTCAAGAAGAAGAAGAAGCCTCGAAGAAGCAAAAGAATGAGGCCAAGCCCAAGAAGTAATTTTTGAAGAAGGCTGACGATAAAGAAAAGTGTTTCCATTATAACATCGAAGGCCACTGGAGAAGAAACTATCCGACCTATCTGGTGATTGTCAAGAGCAAAAAGAAGAATGTGCCTTTTGAAGATACGTCTGATATGTTCATTATTGAAACTAATCTAATGGTTTCCTCTTCTTTTAGTTGGATTCTAGATTCTGATTCAAGTGCTCATTTTTGTGCACTTCTATGCAAGGTCTTGAAGAAGTGAGAGGGCTGAGGGAAGGCGAGATCACTCTTCGGGTCAACAATGGAGCAAGGGTTGTTCCTGTGACCATCAAAATTTATCCTCTACAATTATCATTAAATTAGTTTAATTTTGAAAGATTGCTATTTTGTACCTATAACTAGTAGGAATTTAATTTTCATATATGTGTTGGCACAGGATAATTATAATTTTTATTTCAATAAAGATATGTGTTCGATTTATTTTGAAAATAAAGTTGTTACATGTGCTTTCTTGATTGACGATTTTTATCATTTACATATAGATGCGAGTGTCAGTATTAATGAGCAAACTGTGAATGCCATAGAGTCAAGAGACTTAGAGATAGGATTAGCCAAAAGTATCTGTGGCACCTTAGGCTACGCCATATAAGAGAGGACAGACTCAACAAACTAAAAAAAGATAGTCTTCTCAGACCATTGACTTTTGAGTCTTATCCGATTTATAGATCGTGTCTTTAAGAAAAAATGGCTAAGCTACCCTTTGTGGGACAAGGAGAAAGGGCCACTGAGATATTAGCCCTAGTATACACTCACATGTGTGGTCCATTTGATGTACAAGCCAGAGGTGGTTATGTCTACTTTATAACCTTTACCAATGATTATTCATAGTATGAATTTGTATATTTGATACACCGTAAGTCTGAAGCTTTTGAAAAGTTCATAGAGTTCAGACATGAAGTAGAAAAATAGATCGAAAAATCTATAAAGGTTCTTCGATCAAATCGAGGAGGAGAATACCTTAGTGAAAAATTTCAGACCTAGCTCAAGGATAATGGTATAGTCTCACAGTGGATACCTCCAGGGATACCTCAGCTCAACGGAGTATCCGAAAGGAGAAATCAGACCCTATTAGATATGATCCGATCCATGATGAGCTTCACAGATCTTTCTGTCTTTCTTTGGGGACATGCATTACTTTCTATGATTCATTTTTTGAATAGAATTTTCTTTAAATCCGTTCCTACCACACCATACGAGTTATGGCATGATAAGAAGCCAACTTTTGGGTACCTCAAGATTTGGGGATGTTCGGCCCATGTCAAGCGACAGCAGACGGACAAGTTAGAGGCTAGATCCTTTAGGGCTCGCTTCATAGGGTATAATAAAGAAATCATGGGATACTACTTCTATCTTTCTGAGGATCACAATATGATTGTAAGCCGGCATGCTGTCTTCTTAGAAAAAAATTTATTCAAGATTTAGGTAGTGGGAGGAAGATTAAGCTCAAAAAGAAAGTCTCTGAAGAGCATCGACTCCAAGAACCTAAACCCAATAGTGAGCCAGTAGATGTGATACCTCCTCCACCTCGTAGATCAAGTAGGATCTTCCATCCTCCTGAAAGGTACTTAGGTATTCTTACAGAGAATTTAGAGGAAGTATTTCTTGTGAGAGATAGAGACATTAGGAATGATCCCAAGACCTACGATGAGGCAATGTTAGATATAGACTCCGAGAAATGGATAGAAGTGATGAAGTCAGAAATTGACTCCATGCATTCCAATCAGGTTTGATCCTTAGTAGATCCACTTGAAGGTATTGTACCTATTGGATATAAATAAATTTATAAAAAAAAATTAGATCGGATGGTAAGGTAGAGACCTATAAAGCAAGGCTAGTTGTAAAAGGTTATAGTCAACGCGAAGATATTGACTATCATGAAACCTTTTCACCCGTGGTCATGCTAAAATTCATCCGTACTTTGCTTGCGATAGCAGCTTTTCATGATCATGAAATTTGATAGATGGATATGAAAACTACCTTCCTAAATGGATATCTTGAGGAAGATATGAATATGGAGTAGTCTTTGGATTTCACATCCAGTGATAGTGATCACAAGGTCTGCAAGCTGCAAAGATCTATATATAGATTCAAGCAAGCATCTTGGAGTTGGAACACTCATTTTAATGACGTGATCAGAATGTTTGATTTCATCAAAAATAAAGAGGAGCCATGTGTACAAAAAGGTCAATGAGAGTGCTGTCACATTTCTCATATTGTACATTGATGATATCTTTCTGATTGGGAATGATATTCTTATGCTGACATCGGTCAAAATATGGTTGTCAAAAGACTTCACCATGAAAGATCTAGGAGAAGCTTCCTATATTCTTGGTATAAAGGTCTATAGGGATAGATCTAAGACAATGATAGGACTCTCACAACGAATGTACATAGAAGAGGTGTTGAAGAAATTCAGCATGAAAAATTTTAAGAGGGGACTTTTGCCCCTTAGACATAGCATTCATCTCTCCAAGAAGATGTGTCCAGACATACCTAAGAAAATCTAGCAAATGAACAAGATTCTTTATGCTTCGACAATAGGGAGCCTTATGTATGTCATGTTATATACACGACCTGATATAGCCCTTGTCGTGAGTGTCATGAGCAGATATCAGGCGAATCCAAGTGAAGAACACTAGATTGCTGTGAAAAACATCCTTAAGTACTTGAGAAAGACTAAAGATTTGTTGTTGATCTTTGGTGGAGGATCGAAGTCGAAAGTTGAGGGATACATCGATTTAGACTTCATGACTGATGTCGATGATAAAAAGTCTATATCAAGATGTATCTTCTTGTATAATGATGGTGCGGTTAGTTGGAAGAGTTTCAAGCAGCTGATCATTACAGATTCGATCATGAAAGCCGAGTACATCGCCACCTATGAAGCTGCTAAGGAAGTCTTTTGATTCAAAAAATTTATTATAGAGCTGGGTGTGATGCCATCAAATGCCATTGCACTGCACTGCAACAACAACGGCACCATAGCCCTTGCTAAGGAGCCCAGGTCTCATCAGAAGTCTAAGCATATAAAGCAGCGGTTTCATATCATATGCGAATATCTCGAGAAGAAATTCATCGAGGTGTAGAGAGTCGACTCCACGCTAAATATGATGGAATTGCTGACCAAGCCTCTCAGCCAGCAGAAGATCGAAGCTCACCTTGAGAAGATGGGTCTTAGGTATATGGCTAAGTAGCTTTAGGTCAAGTGGGAGTTTGTTAGATTTGTACCGTAGAAGTCAATTGTTGGCTAACAAATTTCGTAATTCTAGGGCTTAACCTTGTACTTGTAATACTTTTATTATCAATAAAGGGCTTTTTCATTTCAATCATATTTATGTGTCTATAATTTATCCTAGAAATTAGCAAAGATGATTTTTGTATATTCTTAAAGTGTTGAGAATTTGAGACATACATTAATTAGTGGTTAATTTCTAAATATTTCTGATCAAAGGATCGTCATAGAGGATGTGATCCATCCATTCGAGATCAATGCACAGTTCACATTCCTTATGGGTAGATGAGTCTCGAGTCTACAGTGTAGCGATACTGGGGTGAGGGTGTGGGTGGTTGTTAGAGAATAATTTGCACTGAGCGTGACCAACACGAGAAATCACTTGGATATCTACTCACTCATCAGTGATCTTCTCGATGCTACAGTGGTGTGAGTGGTCCTTTGATCTGCAGTGTCATCAGCTATTTGCAGCGAGGCTACTGAGTTTGACTACATATTTTTTTGATCTCTAGCCATTCAGGTCCTTGCTGTGTATGTTGGCTACAGTAGGTTCAGGTTTGTTGTTTGGAGTAGGATGCATCTAGATGGAATTTATCGATCTTGGTAGAAAAGGAGAAGTCTTATGTGATTTGCGAGATTGAGATCAGAAAGTCTTTAGCCAAAGCAAGTGTGAATACTGAAAAAGAGTTTCCATAAGATTCACAAATGAACTTGAGTCAACCCAATCTTGCATATGACTAACAATGGGGTTTGATAAATTTTTCATAACCTCCATCAAGTCGAGACTCATGATAGAAGGATACAATCATACAATAACTGCACATAGGGGTTCATACTTTCATTCTACTAGATTGTCACTGCATACTGCTAGATGTCACTGGTGGATTGTGAAACTCATCGAGCATCATCTTGATGATCGATGACTCTCGAAGGGTAGAGTTGAAATTATTCCAACCCATCGAAAAGAGTTTCAGTGATATTGTGATGGAGATCACAATATATCTTACTACTAGATAGAATAGAATCTATGAGATCACATATTAAGAGATTTAATCTTGAATTAATCAATTGGACTTATGAAGTTCTAATTGGGTTAGGATTTATTGAAATTCTATTGGATTTAAGAAAATCATGCTAGCACATGTTAAACCTAATTCTTTTCAGAACTTCGATTGGATCAAGTCCATTATATTGAACCTAACCTAAATCCTTTAAGGTCTAGCTAGGCACCTAATTATAAGCCCAAGAGAATTGGATTAAGTCAATGAGTTGACTAGATTATCTTCTCATTATCTCCTTATTTATTTTCTGATATTGTGTGTGGAATTATATGAAAGAAGAGATGGCACCATGCATTTCTTTTGGAAAGACCAAGGGCTACCAACCTTGAATTGATGTGAGGAAGAGAGAGGGGCCCACCCCCTCTCTTGCATTGGCATGGAAGGATAGAGAGAGGGGCTATGCCCCCTCTTTTGTGTATGAAAAACCCTAAGGGGTGCCAAGTGTTGGCACCCCAACTACCTGCCCTTTATTATTAGGGGCACCCACCCAGTCTGCCTTATCTGATTGGGGCACCCCATATGTTTGTCAAAAGAAGTTGAGATCCTACCAATTAAGTCTAGTTTTAATAAAAAATAATCAGATTAAAAAAGATAAAAATCATTATGAGATAAGGACTAGCCTTTTTAAGTTAATTGGTTCTTGTTTGGATCAAGGAAGGGTCTATATAAAGAGACAATCTCTTAGGATTTGAAGGAATAGAATTTTGAGAAACCAAAACTCTCTTCTCCCCTCTCCATGCCTCATCCTCTCTCTCTTTTCTCTTTCCCACACTCAAAGGTTGGGTGTCCATCTTCCATATGTCAAGAAGAAGAAGGGTCTCTTCTACAGCAAGGAATAAGGAGAAGAAAGCTGCAGTTCAAGGGTTGAAGTTGCAGTCAAGATCATTTGCTGATCAAGGTTTAAAGAGGCAAAGATTCTACTTAGAAAAGAAGGATCTACCATGAGAACAAGAATTCAAGGTTGATCCTGATGGATACTTGTAGACGCTAGACACATGTGCGGCTCAAGGACCTTTGATATGAGATCATCGGAAGCGGTGTATTTCTACCCACACAAAAGTTTTGAGATTTGATCTTATCTTTATTTTTAATTTTAGATTATATGCATATCTTTATTCCTAGGCTTGGGTAGGATTAGATGAGATCTAATGCATGTGGGATTAAAGGGTTTAACTCGATTCCTTTTTCGCTGCTCTTGAAATGCTTTTTGAAATCTATGCATGCATCTTATTCGATTTTCTAACACTTCATCATAACACATAAATTCTATTTAAGAAAATATATTTCTTATGATGAATCTACCAGATAGCATTTATCAATTTATAATTCATATACATGCAAGGAGCATAATAATCTACAACCTATATGATTGGCTTTAGGACATATTTTTCAACAGATTCAAGGACACATAACACTTTAATGGAAAATAAAAACTTACTCTTTGTTGATTAAATCAATAGTTTAAGTTAAATATACATCATAGAATAAAAATATATCAGTCAATAGTTGACTTTTAGGACACACATCTAACAATCTCCCACTTGGACTAAGCCAATTGGCCATTAATCTAAGCCTCATCTTCTCAAGATGGGCTTTCATTTTGGCTGGCTCAACTACTTTGTCAGCGGGTCTACCACGTTATCCGTAGAGTCTATTCTTTACACCTCGACATATTGCTTCTCAAGGTAGTCACATATGATATGGAACTACCATTCAATGTACTTTGATTTTTGATGAGATTGGGGCTCCTTAGCAAGTGCTATGGCTCCATTGTTGTCGCAGTATAATGGTATGGCATCCAATGTCATTACACCAAGTTCCATGATAAATTTTTTGAATTAGAAGCTTTCTTTTGCAGCATCCAAAGTAGCGACATACTCAGCCTCTGTGATCGAATCTACGATGATGCTTTGCTTGGAATACTTCTAGCTGACTGTACCATCATTGCATACGAACACATATCTCGATGTAGACTTTCTATCATCAAGATCTAACATGAAGTCCGAATCTATATAATCCTCAATCTGTAATTCAGGTGCTCCTCTAAAGATCAAAAGCAAATCTTTAGTCCTTCATAAGTACTTAAGGATGTTCTTCACAGCTATCTAGTGCTCCTTGACTGGATTCGATTGATACCTGTTCGTGACACGCACAACAAGGGCAATATCAGGTCAAGTACATAGCATGGAAGCATAAGGGATCCTACTCATGTGCTTGATCACCTCAGAAGTGTTAGGACACATCGTCATGGAGAGTCGAATATCATACCTAAGGGGTAGCAAACTCCTTTTGGAGTTTTCTATGCTTAACCACTTCAGCACCTTTTCTATATACAGCTTTTGTGACAGGTCAAGCATCCTTCTAGATCTATCTCTATAGACTTTTATCCCAAAGATATAGGATGCTTCCCATAGGTCTTTCATGGAGAATTTCTTAGACAACCAAACCTTGATCGAAGTCAACATGGGAATATCATTTTCAATAAGGAGGATGTCATCAACGTATAGTACGAGGAAGACAAGCATGCTCCCACTAATCCTTTTATAAACACAAGATTTTTCTTCATTTTTTATGAAACTAAATAATTTGATCGCATCATCAAAATAAAGATTTCAGCTCCGAGAAGCTAGCTTTAGTCCATAGATGGACCTTTGCAGCTTGCAGACTCGGTGACCATTATTACTGGATGTGAAACCCAAAGGTTGCTCTATACAGATATCTTCCTCAAGATATCCATTCAAAAAAGTAGTTTTTACATTCATCTGTCAGATTTCATAATCATAGTAAGCTACAACAACAAGCAATATGCAAATGGATTTCAGCATGGCTACAGATAAAAAAGTATCATGATAGTCAATACCTTAATGCTGACTATAATCCTTCGCCACCAATCTTGCCTTATAGGGCTCTACCTTACCTTCAACATCTTTTTTTTTTATAGATTCATTTACATCCAATGGGAATAATTTTCTCCAGTGGATCCACTAAGGACCATACCTGATTTAAGTGTATTGAGTCAATTTCTGACTTTATTGTATCTAACCATTTCTCGAAATTCATGTCAGACATTGCCTCATCAAAAGTACTAGGATCATCACCATGACCCCCATCTCCTATAAGGAACGCTTCCTCTACATCCTCTTTCAGTATGCCCATATATCTTTTAGGAGGATGGGAGATTCTACCTGATCTATGAGGTGGAAGTAAAACATTAACTACTGGCTCATCATTGATGGGTTTTTGAGAATCTATAGCTCGTTGCTCTTTAGAGACATTCTAGTCAAGCTCAATTAACCTCCCACTACCACCGTCCGAGATAAACTATTTTTTTAGGAATATGACATTGCAACTCACAATCACATTGGGATTATGTAGAAAGTAAAAGTAGTACCCAATGGATTTCTTGGGATATCCTATAAATTGAGCTATAACTGATCTATCCTCTAACTTATCAGCTTTCTATTTTTAATATAGGCTGGACATCCCTAACTCTTAAGGTAACTCAGACTCGACTTCTTATCATGTCATATCTCATATGGTGTAGTAGAAACAGACTTAAAGGAACCCTATTTAAAATATGCATCATGGTAAGTAAGGCATGTCCCCAAAGATATATGGGTAAATTAGTGAAGCTCATTATAGATCGGACCATATCTAATAGGATCCTATTCCTCCTTTCAGATACCTCGATAAATTGAGGCTTGTCAGAAGGAATCCATTGAGAGACAATGCCATTCTCCTTAAGATATCCTAAAAATTCAGTACTCAGATATTTTTCTCCTCGATCAGATCGTAGGACTTTGATGGATTTACCTATTTACTTCTCTACCTCTTACCTAAATTCTCTGAACCTTTTAAAGGCTTCAGACTTGTATTTCATAAGAAACACATATTCATATCGTGACAGATCATCAGTAAAGATAATGAAGTAGCTATAACGATCCCTGATCTGTACATCAAATAGGCCACACATATCGGTGTGTACCAGGGCAAGTAACTCGGTGACCTTTTTTTTATCCTATAAAGGGTAACCTAGCCATTTTTTTTTCAAAGGCATGATTTATAGGTCAAAATTGACTCAGATTTAACTAAGTCAAGGATCCCATCTTTTTTCAATCTGTTTATCCTATCCTCTCCAATATGGTCATGTTAGAAAATATGTCCTAAAGCCAATTGTGTGATGATTGTGCTAACTATAAATATAAATGAATTGATAAATAATAAAAATTATTTGATATTTTTTATCATAAAATTATATTTTCTAACGAACTCCTATGTTGTGATAAAGTCCTTAGGACTACTTTGATCGATAAAGGAGGATTTATTGCATAGTCCTTAAATTGGTTCACGACCAAATGATACGCTATTACTAGGACGATAGCAATATCAAATGTAGGTCATTGTGTGCCATATGCATTGGTTATCCTCGTAACCAAATAGTATGGAGACATTGGTATGGCATGCAGGTGAGATGTAGGAGTACATCATCACTGAATGTGACCAATTGTGAAGCACTCTGCTATCAAGGGTAGCTCGTGAAGGATATGGGTATAAGTATCCCTCTGATCTGAGATCACCATAGTGACTTGCAAGCAACTCATTGTACTTTGGTATCAAACTAACTGAGTTTCTAATTCAATGATGAAAGGTTTCTAGGTGCAGTCAAGTACTTGACAAGTTAGTATGTGAGTCAAGATGGGATTGACCCCTCCGAATTAGTAGGAGATATGCATCAATGTATTTCAATTTAGCAAAACTTAGGCCCGAATAATCCATGTGATGGATCTAAAAAATATTGAAATACAATATGGATGACTTATCTAGGATTAATAGTTAAATTCTAGATCATCCTCAAGTATTAGGGTCAAAGGGATGAATTATACGATAACCATACACCAGTAGGTTCTTGAATGTTGCTTCGCCTTCATTCGATCTATCCGGACGTCGGATCACCATTGCTAGATGATTACATCGATTGATTCAAAAAGTTATTTTTATACCATCAGCTTAGATTCAAACCTATGGAATCACACTCAAAAAAAGTTTTTGACTGATCATGTGGCTAATCAATGATTGAGAATCGTTCAAGGGCTTAATCATCAATTCGATTGATGGTTAACCTTATGCAAAAGTTGTAATAAATTAATTCATCAAGAGTTAGTAAATTAATGAAAGATTAATTAGTAATTAGATTATTAATTAGCTTAATTTGATTAAGTAAAGAGGATTAAATAAAATTTAATTGAATTAGATTCAATTAAGTTTGATCCAATTAGGTTATGAGATGATCTAATCGCTATGGAAGAATTATCCCTGATTTGATCAAGACTTTGGTTCAATCAATTTTTAATTTGATTTAAATTTGATTAAAAATTTATGAACTTAATTAGATTAGATTTTATATACTTTATTTGGGCTTAACTAGATGTGATTTGGTTTGGATTCAAATAATGAAATTAAGAGTCCTTATTGGAATAGGACTCTTCTCCCTTGCGCCAACCCACTTTGCATGCCATCTATCTCTATGCACAAATAGTTTTTGTATGAGATTTTTTTATGCTAAAGAGTTCTTCTCCCTCTCTATCTCACTTCCAAATATAATTTGATTTTGTTAAAATAAATATTTTAAAATTAGGTTCTAAAATATTCCTTATCAAGAGAATCTATTCTTATCCAAATCAACCTCTTCATGCCAACTTATTTTTTTCTCCTTATATATGGGACATTTTGAGAAGATTTTTCATAAAAAATTAGCTAGAGAACTGATTTACCATAAAAAAATATAGAAAGAGGTGTTCCATATTTTTTTGGCTTATTTTAGTATGTGGAATTGTGAAGGGAGGCGACATCTTGTAAGAGTCCATGATCTTTAGGACTCTTCACCCTTATTTCTTACATGCCTATAAAAAGGGGTTTATATTTTTATTTTATGTGTGTAAGAGAGAAAGAAGAGAGATCTTTACATGAAGGAAAGTTTGGGCAAGGTTCATGACATGAAAAATAGAGAGGAGAGTCCTCTCTCTTGGTGTGTGCGCAAAAACATGAATTCTAGATTTTTGATCCTAAGGGTATGGGAAGAAAGAAAAAATAAGAAAAAAATTATTTTTCTCTCCATATTTTTTTTTACTTTTTTATCTCCTCCAGAAGTCCATCTTCAATCTCTGAAAAGGTTTCATAGATTTGAAGAAAGGATCCAAATCAGTCAAGAAGAAGGTCTTCGTGCGACCTAGCACTCCCGAAAAGATCGATCAGATCGAGGCTTCGAGTGGATTTTTCGTAGAGGTCAGATGCATGTGCAGCTATAAGCAACCAGCAAAGATCTTCTTTACCATATCTCTCAGCAGCGTGATCATCGACCCATGCAAAGGTATCATGTTCTGAACTCAGATTAGAAGTAGATGTGATCTACTGCTCACATGCATACATAGTGATTTTATCTTCAATATTTTTCAGATTTTATATGCAACATATCATGTCGTAGATCTTAGAGTAGATTAATTTGATAATTAGATCATATACATATTATATTAATTTGATTAATCTAATTATCTTCCCTATAATTTATTCAAAAAGATTTCGAAATACATGCATGAAATCGCCTATGTTCTCCAATAGTGGTATCAGAGCCTAGGTTCGTTATGACATGATTTATATGTATATTAAATTTGAATTTAAATTTTATTTAAATCTAATATATGATATTTTGATCTAAATTTAATTAATAATTGATTGCATAAATTAAAATAAGGTTGTCCTACTGTAGGGTTTATCCCTTACAGTGAAAAGGTTGTCCTAGTTTGTGCTAATCATTGATAAAATCTGATTTTATGTATTGTATGTGATATTTATAATCTGATTTAGATGTGATCTAAAGTTATAATCAGATCTGATGTAATTTAAATTTGATTTAAATTCATGCATATATGATATGTGATTAGATTAGATGATCCAATTAGCAAGTACTTGGATTGGGTTGATCACCAGGCCATCCGGTCATAGGAGCAAGAAGGATTTAAAGGCCCTCTCTTCCCATTCGATTGGATGCACTTATAGTATGTAGGGGTGCCATGTGATTAGATCTCATGAAGAGATGCAAAAGAAAGAACTTATTTTTTTGCAAAATCCTAGATCTTGAACCCTAGATCTGTTGTATGTGATACTAAGTTGTATAAAAAATAAAATATCTAATCTATATAATTAAAATTATTTTAATTATGAGAAAAAAAATCTCAAATCATAAGAGTTTTAGATATGATCTAAAAGTGTTATGATTGATTTTATTTTAGACTATGCAAGAATTTTTAAATTTGAAACTCTTTGAATCATGCTCATACAATTATTGAGCTGATCCAGTTTTGAACTGAGTTGACTCAGTCTCCTTGTGTAGCCAGCTCAATGTTGACTGAGTCGATCCAGTTTCAAAATAAAAAATTTTTACATAAAATTTATTATAAATTATTTATAAAATGAAAAGATTGAAATTATTTGAAACCATAACCTAAATCCATGTTGATGCTGAACTTAATTGAGAATTACATAAAGGATTGATTAGATCTAGAATTGTGTTTGAAGATCTAATGACATTGCATAAAATATGGAGGCATGGGTTAGCTTAAATCAGATCCTTTTAATTGGATTAGACCTGAGGTTAGAATCAAAGAGTTAATAGACTAACTAGAGAAATTGATTAAATCTAACCAAATACTAAATTAGATTAAATCAAAATTTCTCTAGAACCAATACAATAGTTGTAGATAGTCAAGTCTATATCTTTAATTAGACCAAATGGACCTTGATTATAGCTCAGTGGTTGAATCTGAATCATTAGGTTGGTCAAATTGAAACTAATTAACCAATTGGTATCTAAGGTAAGTCCAACATTCTGACCAGTGGTTTTAATTGTGAGTGACTTACCTGGCTATTTCAATGATATCTAAGGCTAGTTTAGCAAACCCTCCCACCAATCTCACTTATCTAATCAATTTGATGAATTATGTCTTGATTAGACTACTAAGTGATTCAAGTTGACCCATGCCATTAAGGTTGATCAGTGTGACTGATCTAGGTGCCAGTTCAACCAGCATGATCTTAATCCAATTCAATGACTTGGTGAAGTCAGTGGAAGGATTATGGTTTACTGGTTGATCTCTTCTCTTCTCTTGACTCATAAATTAAATCTTCTAAATTATTAAGTCCCTAAAATGAGCTAGTTATGGGGATAATTAGATCATAGCCTCCTATTAAGTTGGATGATAATAGGTCCATTAGCATGATAATCATTGGAGGCCCAAAGGCCTAGTGTTCATCTGCTATTGAAATTATCATTCATAATATGATGACTTAGTCGAGCCTCTCTGTCAAGTGGTCAGGTTAGCCGATCAAAGTCGGATCTGATTATTTGGTAGTTAGATTCGTAAGTATGATCATGTTAATGGTTGGACCTAACCAGGGCTTGCAGAGAAGACCAAAGTTAACTGAAAAGTTAACTGAGGCTAAATCAATTATTAAAAATTATTTGATAAAATAATTGATTAAAAATCTATTCATAGATGTACATGGATGAGCCGGTCAAAGTCGGGCTCGTGTGCAGTCTGTGTGGATTCTAGTACCCATTAAAAAATTAGAATAATTCTTTAGATTAGAGATAGAGGCTATCAATTTGACTAAAATAGTGGGAGAACCTTTAGACTAAAGTCCAAGTCTTTAGGCTTAATCAATTCATAAACATAGAGGTCTTGTATTTTTTTCAGTTATGGCTAGATGTACATTGCTGCATTCACTATTTGATAGTGACTTATAGGATCCAACTTCGATAATTGGTATCAAAAATTACAAATAGTTTGAGAGCATGAATGGATCCTAAATATGATTATGGATCCAGCACCTAATGTTCCTACATCCAACACACATGATGCAATCAAAGACACTTATCAAAAGTGCCCAAATGATCGTATCACCATGTAGTATTTTTTAAGCGCACAAAGAACATGAATTTAGTTGTAAATTCGATGATGCTCAGTTGAAGAAAATCCATCAAATGTTGAAGGAGATTTTTTTGCACCTCTGAAGATGTATCTTCAATGGTGCAACAATTCTTTAAGAAAAAAAAAAAGAAGGTACAAAAGAGTCATGACTAATGAGTCCGAACTAACAAAAAAGTCTAAGGTTAACCTTGTTTGGCCGAGTCCCTTAATCCGAATAGGCTAAGGAAGAGAAATCAGCAAAGGGTTGCTAGACAAGGTACTTATATGATAACATCTTGTGATTTCTCTATTTATGATACTACTGCCTCGATATTGGATATCAAAAATCTATGCAAATTATTGCAATGACTTCATATTAGTAGAAAGATTGAAAGCAGCAAGAGGTTCCTGAATATTGGAGATAGAAGTCATGTTCCAATCCTGATTTTAACAATCATCAAGCTTATTTTCAGTTCTACCAATGTTGTTTTAATGATTGTCACTATTGTCTGATGATTTTTGTGATATCATTGTGAATGATGTCAAAATCATGTGGACAACTGAGAAATGACATTTACGAATAATCACAATCTGTTAGTGTATAATATACAATAATCAAACTCCTAAAGTAGATTATGTCTAGAAGCCTACCTTTGGCAGTTTAGGTCGGTCATTAAGCACGAATAGGATCAATAGGATAATTCTTGAAGTCAATGATTGTGAATCATTGTCAACCTATCAATCCTATCTCCTTAGTAAGATGATCAAGTCATCTTTTGCTGGAAAAGGTGAACAAGCCAATGATGTTCTGAGTCTAATATATACTGATATATTGAATCTACAAATATATTTATCATAAATTTAAATTATTTAAAATATTTAAATAATTTTATAATAAGATAGAGAAATAAACTAAAAAGAGTATTGAAATTTTTCGATCAAACCAAGGAGGAGAATGCCCTTCTGGTAAGTTTTTAACATATCTAGAAGAGAATAAGATTCTCTCTTATTGAAATCGATTTTGTTAGACATAGTTCGATTCATGATGGGGTTTGTAAGTCTGTCAGTCTCCTTTTAGGGTTATGCTCTTAAGACTCTTATTATGTTCTGAGCTAGATTTCGAATTAATCAGTCTCAATGACTCCATATGAGATATGGACTAGGCGTAAGCCGATACTTTCTTACCTTAGGGTTTGGGAGTGTTCAGTTTATGTCGAGCATTTGCAGATCGATTAGCTTGGATCTCAATCCTATATGTATTACTTTGTAGGGTAACCTTAAAGAATCTAGGAGATATAACTTCTACCATGCTAAAGAACAAGAGTTGTTTGAAATTTTTTTTAGAAAAGGAATACCTTGGTGAAGGTACTGATACCTTTAATGAGAAATTTATGAAGTTCGATAGGTAGAAGAACCTACACAATCTAATGAACCCATAGAACTAGATTTTATTAGATCAAATTCAAAACCCATTGTAGAGGCACCATTAAAGAGATCCGATAGAGTACTACATTCGTTGGATAGATACTTTGGTTTCTAGTTTCAGGACATGATCCTGTTGAACTCGATAAGAACAACAAAGATCTGATCACCTACATGGATACCATACAAAGGTTCGACTCTGATTAGTGGTTTGAAGCCATAGAGTCCGAAATGAAGTCTATAATGGTCAACGGTGTATGGATACTCTTTGATCTACTTGAAAGGATAATACCCATAGAGTGTAAATGGATCTTCAATAGGATCAGAGAGCGCAGACAAGAAGGTGAAGACCTACAAAGCTCGTCTGGTTGCCTAAATATATTATCAATATTATGGTATTAATCATAACAAAATAATTTTTTTCTGTGGCAATGCTAAATATTTCAGAGTTGCAACGTGCATTTTGATAAGTGATCAAAATGCATGGCTTCGTTGAGAACAAAGAAGAACCCTGCAAATACTAATTGGTTAGTAGTTCTGTGAGTATATTTCTTATTTTGTATGTGAATGAGATTCTCTTAATCAAAAATAATATTCCTTACATTATAGGGAATAAAAATTTTACTATTATTATTATTCTCCATAAAGGACTTTGCAAAAAGCATCCCTCATCCTAGGGATGAAGATCTATAGAGATAGATCTAAGAGGCTGCTTGGATTTTCTCAGTCCAACATACATAAGGTGTTTATGAGTAAAATTTATTCTATCATGTACACCATGTATGAGATTGAATGTTGTATACTCACTAGGGTAGTGAGTACATACCTACAAATTTCAGATGAAAATCACTAGAAGGTCATCCTCAAGTATTTGAGAAATATTAAGGACCGATGACTTGGTTACGGAGAATCTGACTTAAAAACTTATAGAGTGTGACTCTAATTTTTAGTTGGACATAATGATAGCAAGAATGTATCAAAATATATCCTTACCCTAAATAATGGAGCAATCTGCTAGAAAGGTTCCAAGCAGAGTAATATAGCCAAATTCAAATTATGAGGCAGAATACATTGCAGCATTCGATACTTGCAAGAAAGCTATGTGATTGTATGGATTCACTGACAAGCTAGGAGTGGCACCCTCTGATAATAGTCCTACTATATTGTACAGCACTGGAGCCTTAACTTATGCCAAGAAGTCAAAGTCCCATTAGCTTACCAGGTATTTTGCATCGCTATTACCTTATTCGAAAAATCTGTTAGGGTGATATCGAACTTTAGAAGATCGACAGAAAGAAGAACATGACCAATCCATTTACTAAAGCCTCAATATCTAAGAGTTTTGAGATGATAAATTGAAGATGGATATATGATATTATACTGATTGGCTTTAGTCCAAGTGGGAGTTGTTGGAAAATATGTCCTAAAGCCAATCATGTGACGATTGTGCTAACTATAAATGTATAGGAATTGATAAATAATAAAAGTTATTTAGTATTTTTTATCACAAGATTATAACTTCTAACGAACTCCTATATTATGATGAAGTCCTTAGGACTACTTTGATCGATAAAAGAGGATTTATCGTGTAGTTCTTAAATTGGTTCGTGATCAAACGATACGCTATTACTAAGACGATAGCGATATCAAGTATAGGTCATTATGTACCATATGCATTAGTTGTCCTCATAACCAAATGGTATGGAGACACTGGTATGGCATGCAGATGGGATGTAGGAATACATCATCACGGAACATGACCAACTATGGAGCACTCTACTGTTAAGGGTAGCTTATGAAAGGTATGGATATAAGTATCCCTCCGACCTGAGATTATCACGGTGACTTGCAAGCAACTCACTATACTTTGATATTGAACTAACTGAGTTTCTAATTCAGTGATGAAAGATTTTTGAGTGTAATCAAGTACTTGACAAGTTGGTGCATGAGTCAAGATGAGATTAACCCCTCCGAATCAGTAGGAGATATGCATCAGTGTATTTCCATATAGCAAAATCTGAGCCCGGATAATTCATGTGATGGATTTGAAAAAGATTAAAATATAATATGGATAATTTATCTAGAATTGATAATTAAATCTTAGATCATCCTCAAGTATTAGGATCAAAGAGATAAATTATACGGTAACCATACGTCAGTAGGTTCTTGAATGTTGCTTCGTCTTCATTCGATCTATCCGGACGTCGGGTCACCATTGCAAGATGGTTATATCGATTGGTTAAAGAAGTTATTTCTATGCTATCGACTTAGGGTCGAACCTATGGGGTCACATTCGAAAGAAATTTTTGACAGATGATGTGGCTGATCAATGATTGAGAATCGTTCAAGGGCTTAATCATCAATTCAATTGATGGTTAACCTTATGCAAAAGTTATAATAAACTAATTCACCAAGTATTTATAAATTAATAAAAGATTAATTAATAATTAGATAACTAATTAGCATAATTTGATTGAGCAAAGAGGATTAAATAAAATCTAATTCAATTAGATTCAATTAGGTTTGACCTGATTAGGTTATGAGATGACTTAATCGCTAAGGAAGAATTATTCCTGATTTAATCAGGTCTTTGATTCAATCAATTTTTAATTTGATTAAAATTTGATTAAAAATTTATGAACTTAATTAGATTGAATTTTATAGATTTTATTTAGGTTAAACCAAATATGATTTGGTTTGAATTCAAATAAGAAAATTAAGAGTCCTTATTGGAATAGGACTCTTCTCCGTTGCGCCAACCCACTTTGCACGCCATCTATCTCCATGAAAAAATAGTTTTTTATGAGATTTTTTCACACCAAAGAGTTTTTTTCCCTCTCTATTGCATATCCAAATCTAATTTGGTTTTGATAAAAGAAAGATTTTAAAATTAAATTTTAAAATATTCCTTATTAAGAGAATCTATTTTTATCCAAATCAACCTCTCCATGCCAACTTATTTTTTTCTCTTTATATGTGCAACATTTTGAGGATATTTTTTATAAGAAATTAGATAAAGAACTGATTTATCATAAAAAAATATGAAAAGAGGTGTCCCATATTTTTTTGGCATATTTTGGAATGTGGAATTGTAAAGGGAGGCGACATCTTGTAAGAGTGCATGATCTCTAGGACTCTTCACCCTTATTTCTTACACACCTATAAAAGGGGCTTTTATTTTTGTTTTTTATGTGTAAGAGAGAAGGAAGAGAGATCTTCATGTGAAGAGAAGTTTGGGCATGGTTCATGATGTAAAAAATAGAGAGGAGAGTCCTCTCTCTTGGTGTGTACGCAAAAACTTGAATTCTAGATTTTTGATCCTAAGAGTTTAGGAAGAGAGAAAAAAAATTATTTTCCTCTTCATCTTTCTTCTACCTCTTCATCTCCTCCAGAAGTCTATCTTCAATCTCTAAAAAAATTTCAGATATTTGAAAAAAGGATCTAAATCAGACAAGAAGAAGATCTTCGCACGAGCTAGCACTCCCGAGAAGATCGATCAGATCAAGACTTCGAGTGGATTTTTCGTAGCGGCCGAATGTGTGTGCGGCTGAGAGCAACCAGCAAGAATCTTTTTTACCATATTTTTCAGTAGCGATGATCATCAATCTGCATAAAGATATCAAGTTCTGAACTCAAATTAGAAGTAGATATGATCTACTACTCACATGCATACATGCTGATTTTATCTTCAGTATTTTTCAGATTTTATATGCAACATATCATGTCATAGATCCTAGAGTAGGTTAATTTGATGATTAGATCATATGCATGTTAGATTAATTTGATTAATCTAATTATCTTTCACTATAATTTATTCAAAAAAATTTCAAAATACATACATGAAATCGCCTACGTTCTCCAACAGGTCAAACCCATGGTGCCACAAGTACTTATAGTTAAACTTATCTCTAAGTCTCTTTTGGCTTACGGCACTTGTTACTTGCTTATTTAAGTTTACATTAGCATCAACATGTAAGTGATAAAGACTGTCAATCAAAAGATCAGATGCAACCAATTTATTTTATAAATAAATAGAATAAAAATTTTTATTAAATTGAAAAACAAATCCATCCTCTGCTAGTATAGAGACTAAAATCAAATTTTGACTAGCTACAGAAATAAAATAATAGTTTTTTAAATCTAATCAAAAGTCTGACGGTAATCGAAGAGGATAGATTCCAACGGCTTCTGCAGTAATTTTTGCTTCATTGCCAATCTGAAGGATCATGTCACCTTCTCTCAACCTCCTACTTCTTATTAGACTCTGCATTGAAGTATATATATGAGCACTAGAACCAGAATCCAACATCCAACTAGAAGTAGAAGAAATCGTTAGGTTAGATTCTATTATGAGCATACCTTCAAAATGTTGATCACCCTTTTTCATCTTTAGGCTCTCCAGGTAAGACGAACAGTTTCTCCTCCAGTGGCCGTCGGAGTTACAGTGGAAACACTTTCCTTTCTCCATAGCTTTCTTTGGAATGTCCTTCTTAGGCTTGCTCTTCTTCTTCTACTTCTTTGCAGGCTTATTCTTTTTATTTCTTTAATTTTTTTTCTTGGAAGGTGCTTGCTCAACAGTAAGAATAGAGCTTCTTGAACTTTTTAAGGTACTCTCAGCAGTGACCAGCATATTGACCAATTCAAATAAGTTGCAGTCTAATTTGTTCATATGGTAGTTTATGATAAACTATCCAAACGAACTGATCAGAGATTGGAGGATCAAATCAACCTTTAATTCCCCGTGCATATTAAGCCTGAGCTTCTCAAGGTCCTTGATCATTATCATACAATGATCATGGACTAACTGTCTGTCGTGCATGTTCATATTGAACAACTACTTGGATAATTCGAAGCATGCGGTCTGGCTCTACTCACCATACATCTCTTGCAGGTGAGTGATCATGGCATGAGCAATGGGTATGTGCTCATACTGGCTCTACAATTTGTTTGACATAGAAGCTAGCACATAGCACTTCACCCTAAGGTCATCATCCATCCACTTGTCCAAAGCAGCTCTTTGCTCTACCGTAAGACGGACTGGTAAGGCTAGGGCATCTTGGTTGAGTACATACCCAATCTTTTCGGATGTCAGGACTATCCTGAGGTTTTTGAGCCAGTCCTTATAATTTATATCGGTCAGTCAGTTGGTTTTAAGGATGCAGGCTAGTGAGTTAAAGGCTGACATTGTTTATCTGTAAGAGTAGAGATTTTAGTTAGATATTTATACTTAAAATTTATATTTGCTCTAGGAATTTTTAGATGCAAATAGACTTTCACTATTTTTTTAGATTCCGACACTCCCTGGTGAAAAGTGAAAATCTAACGCGACCAATGCAAGGTTTCTAGTGGGTGCTGCGATCCCACCGATACCGTATATCTCACCTAATAGTTATTAATGACACGTACATCGATACATAGGAAACTCTTTGCCCAGATGCTTTTCTATGCATTTTGCAATGACTTGATCTCTAAGTCATGAGAGCTCAGATAACACATATTACCCCACTCCTTAGTTAAGCTTGACCCACCGTTCACAAGCAGGTGTGAAGCCATCATTGAGTCTCTCAGATAATACATATTGGGCCCAACCTTATCTTCATCCTAGAGTAACTCTTTGCTAGTAGAGTGGTTGTGTATTTTCGATCAAACTGAACTACTGTAACCAGCCGAGAGCAATCAATGCCAGTACCATGCCCGCACTTCTACAATGGTGGAAGACCATAAGACAATATTAATTAGAGAGATTTAGATTAGGTCTCATCTAATCAGTCATCACATGATCAATCTAATTGGCATAGGCTAAACCAAAATACCATAGCAACTAATGAACCCAATCATCCAATTGGCCAGATAAGTGAGACTGATGGGAGGGTACATCATTAACTAATCGTAGGTAAAATTATCTAGATGAGTAGCCTCCCAATTAAAAACCACTGATCGAGACTTGTCTTAGACACCAAATGGCTTATTAGTTTCAATTAGTCAGCTTAGGTGAATCAAATTCAAGCCATAAGTCAGATTAGGTCCTTAAGTTGACTCGATTCGACATATGAGGTTTAATCAACTCAATCTACAATACTTATAGAATCATAAGCTCAATTGATCTAATCCAAATCAATACTTGACTCGGTTTGATCAATAGCTACATCAATTTCAACCCAATATGATCTAATTGTAACCTAAGATGCAATTCATTGACCTAATGCAAAACTACCCATGCCCAACAATTCATGCACACACTAATTTCAGATCATTGAAATAAATTTTAGATCTAAATTTATTGCATAAAATAAGTTTTTGATTCTTAAAATACTTTCAGAATATGCATGCAATCATAAATCATATACATAAAAAATTTTAAATTTTTTAGAATTTAATTTCAGATCTAAACATATTATCATATATCACATATATAAAAAATTCAAATTATAAAAATTTAATTTCTAACCTATGCATGCTTTTATATATCACATATATGAATAAAATTCAGATCTAAAATACTTTTCAGATCTGAACATAAATATATACATCTCATGTATAAACTAAAATTAAAATTTTAAAAATAATTTTAAAAATATTTATGCTACTTTCATATATATGAACCTAACTCTGATACAGCTGTCGGATTTTCTACAGATGCTAGTGCATGTAGATTTCAAAATTTTTCTAAATTCAGAATATAACAAAAAAATTAAATTAAAATATTTTTAATCTAAACATGCATTCATCATATGAAAGTACCTATAGATCTAGTTCATATGTTGAAATTAATATAAACTGATTTTAGGATGAATGAATGAAAGCCTGTAATCAGTTCACATACCTAAATTGCTTTCCTTTTCTTCAAACCTATAACTGGGATTGAATCTAATTCAATCCTTAGATCTGAGGCTGAACAGGTTTTGAATCAGTAGCACAAGTATTTTTTTTTTACCTCTATGGATATCCACAGGGCTAACTTGAATAGGCTCCTCTTAATCCTACTTGCTTGAACTAAAAGCTTGAATAGGCTTAAACCAAGCCTGAATAGGCTTGAAATTATGAACATTTTTGATCTTTCTTTCTTGATTCTTAAAGAAATTAAGAATCTTTCTTGATTCCTCAACTAATTAAGAAGAACACAATCAAGAAGTGGTTGTAACTAACTCTCAATAACTTGAGGAAGAAGATAAAACCAAACAACAACTTGGCACCAACCAATTGACACCAAAATAAAATTGCCGCCCACCTCTCTAAAAGCTCCAACAAGGGGATGCCAAGAGAGAGAGAGGGCATGGGCTACAGAGAGAAAGGAGAGGGGAGGTGATGAGCACAGTAAAGGTAGCAGCAAGGAAGGGAGGAAGTGAGATAATGAGATGAGTAAGGCTAGGGTCCTTTATATAGACAACATAAGAGTGTCCTAATCAAATTAGGATCCCTCCTCCTAATCACATTAGAAGTCCTAGTTTAAATATACTTGGATCAAATAAATGGGGCACCACCCATAACTCACCCATACTCACACCCAATACTAGGCATCCATCATATAGAACCCAATAAAAAGTTTCAAATCAACCCACATAGTTTCATAAATTCACTTCAAGAGTTCTTAATGAATAAAATCAAGAAACTCTTTCTTGATTTAATCCATGTCATAAATTAAACATCCAACTATTAGATCTTATTGAATCAAATTCAATTAGGAGTTCAAATCAAGTGTAAAAATTGGTTAATGCTTACTATATAAGCAAACCAACTACAAGAGAAATTGGGTTCATCCAAGTACTAGCAAGGTTAACATGAACCCAATAGGATTTCTCTAAATCCATATAAATTGATAGTTCATAAGTCCAATTATCAACCAATCCAGATCTTCTCCCTTTATGTGGGAGACATACCATGATCTCTATCATAGAAATCATTGAAACCCCTTTCAGTAGGTTAGAACAATTTCACTCTAACTCGATATGGATCATTGATCCAAAATATCCTATTGAGCTCTCACAATCCACTAGTGATATCTAGCAATATGTAGTGGCAACCCAGCAAAACCTAAATAGAATCTCTAGATGTAGTTAATGTATGATATAGTCCCTCTATCATGAGTTCTAACTAGAAGATAGGTCATAGATAAATCATCAAACATCATCATCAGTCATATGATAGATGTGATTAGCTCAAGTTCAATAGTAATTTTAAATGAAAACTCTTTTCTATTAATCATACTGCTATGGCCATAGACTTGTGTACTCAGCTTCTCAAAGCTCATAGGACTACTCTATATCAAGATCGATGATCCCATATAGATACACATGTTGCTTGCACAGCTCAACAAACAGAAGCCAACATCTACTATAGAAACTCATGTCGAGTTAATATTTATATGTAATCAAACTATAGCAGTCTTACTATGAACAACTGTGACACCGCAGGTTAAAGGACCAATCACACAACTACAGCATCGAGATAATCATTGATGATCAAATAGAAATCTATTAGAAAATCAGATAGGATGCATGTATAGATTTCAAAAACTTTTCAATCATAATGCAAAAATAATTGGGTTAAACCTTTAACCTCACATACATTAGATCTCATCTAATCCTACCCAAGTTGAATTAAACTCTTTAACCTCACATGCATTAGATCTCATCTAATCCTACTCAAGCCTAGGAGTACGGACATGCATATAATCTAAAAAATAATATAAGGATGAGATCAAATCTCAATATCTTTGCATGGGTAGAAATTTACCGCTATCGATGATCTCAGGTTCGAAGGTCCTTAAGCCGCATACTTGTCCAGCCTCTACAGGGATCTACTAGGATCAACCTTGAATCCTTCTTCTCATCTTAGATTCTTCTTCTGTAAGAAAGATCTATACCTCCTTGAACCTTGATCAGCAAATGATCTAGACTACAACTTCAACCTTTGAACTGTAACCTCCTTCTCGTTTCTTACTATAGAAGAACAACTCCTCATCTCTTGGTGTGTAGAAAGATGGGACGTGCAACTCTTGGGCATTGGAAAGAGAAAAGAGAGAGGGTGTCGCATGAAGAGGGAGGGAGATCTAGTTTTTTTTTAATAAACAATAACTAACTTATAAAACTCTAGGAGACCTTCTCTTTATATAGGCTTTTCTCTGATTCAAATCATTATCCAATCAGGCTAAAAAGGTTAGATCTTTTTTAAAGAAATATGTCCTACAAGCCAATCGAAATTTATATTTTGATGGATTTTCTTTGTAATCTTCCAGACTCATGTATTGACTCTTTAAATAATAAAAAGTATTTTTCATCATATACTGCATCTTATTTTTGTAATGATTATGATGAATTCTATAAATCAGAGTAATGGATTTAGGGTTATGATGAGATCATACCTATGAGACCTAAAATCTTAAAAATCTTGATTTAGAATATTCCTAGTCATAAGTGCATTGAGAAGGAGATCAATGTTCCAGATAGACTAGCACTTCCTATATATGCTCGATGGAGAGGGTGGCTGATCTCATATGCTACTTGTATGAGACACTAATACAAGGAAGTGGGTGCTCATTAGAGAATGAGTTCACTAAATTGATCCGACTTAAGAAACATCTTATAGAATTTACTTATCTGTCAAAAGATGTTTTCTTATAGTAGGAGTTGTGCATATAATCCTTTGACCTGAGACTACTATAGAACCTTGTATATATGAATCCATATTTTTTTACTTCATACTCATTCATGACTTAGTCATGTATGGGATGTTCTAAATATGGGAGAATGTGTATGGAGGTTGTGAGTAGGTCAACATGGAATCGATCACTCCTGGTAAGAGGAGATCGCATCCTACTTGCTCTGATCGATTGATGATTTAGGAAGTCTTTGATCAAAGTAAAATGAAAATTAGAAAGAGTTTTTAATATTTTATTAATTTAATCATCATATAAGATTGAGAGAAATATGAGTATGATATTGGATTTGACATCATTCCATATCCAGAGTCATATTTGAGGTGCAGGGAGATCGCAGGATCAAATTGCACGGTAACTTTTCACTAAAGGATATTTTTGATATTTTTACTAAAATTTTATATATTTTAGATAGATACGATACATTACGAGATATCAATCTTGTCTTGTGGGTTTGATCGAATTAAAGAGTTTAATTCAATCACCAATTAGAAAGAGTTCTAATTATTGAAATCAGGTTAGTTCGATTGGATCTAGATTGATTAGATTAAATTCTAATCAAATTAAATTGACTTACACTCAGACCTATTGTTAGCTAGATGTGGAACCCAATGGGTTACACAAAAAAAAAATTGATCATGGATCTAATTGGATTAGATCATATTTGCAAAATTGACATGCTAGCACATATTGCAAAAACTAGCTCCCTATTTCGAATCGGGTTTGAAATTGATTTTAGATTGGGCTAATTAAGACTAAATTAATTCAAACCAATTTTAGATTTGAGTTGGGTCAGCCCTTATCTATATACACCAAAAATTTAGAGCCAGAAAACCAAGTCTCTATTAGTCAATAATTTTTCTTGTGTGTGGGTGGAGTTTTTGTGTGTAGAAATAGCTTTCACATCCCTTGAGATGGGACGCCTCATCCTCAAGCTTATCCAATGTTCCTTGATGAAATAAATTTTTGAGTGATTCCTAACTTAATTTTGTGCATAAATTTTTTTTTTAAAGTTAAAATTCCTTTTGGTTTAAATGTAAAAATTTATCAAAGTTGAAAATCCTGTCAGTCTGATCTATGCACCTGACCAAGAGTCCAACTTGTGAAGGACTCTAACCCATTTGTCACGTCACTTCTTAATCTGAGATTATTTTCATGCCATTTTGATGTTAGCACCTTCATTTTTGGCAATTGGATGGACAAAATTGCACTGATGGGTGGTGGAGAAAAATTATGCCATAGGAAGCTGCGTGACGCATCAGAGAATCATCAAAAAAAATATTCTGAAGAGTCCTTCTGTGCGAAGAACCTCTTGGATTTTTTTTTGATGATTGTCATGTATCAAAATCTTTCAGATGGACATAAAAATTCATCAGGAGGTCTGAGATTTTTTGATAGATGTGAGATGGCATGTGGAAAGGGTGCGAATAATTCCCGAAGGCAACCTGTCGCTAAGCATTTAAGGGGGGGTGCGTCGGGGGATTGGATTCATTCAGATTTTCAATTCCTTCTTTTTTTCTAACATTCTCTCCCAACTATCCAATTAGTCCTTTCCTTCTCTTGTTAGGACAAGTTCAAAAATAGTAAGGACAAGTTCGATGTTAGGACAAGAGTCTAAGAAGAGAATTAAGGAAGACAATGAGAGAAGAAAGGTAGGGATAGGAAGGCTAGGAGAAGAGGAAGAGAGTCTTGAGGTCCTGGTGTCCAAAAAAATTCTCAGAGTGAGAATTTTAGACAAAGAATCATCTCAAAGTGTTGGTTTCTTGATCATAACCCTATGTGGAGCACCATTGGAGGGCGAACAATTGGGCACCTGATGGAGGTTCTATCGAAATTTAGATTAAGCGCTGCAGGTATTCTTCTATAGCTTGAATTTAATTTTGAATTTATATTATATATAATTATTAATTATCAAGAAGATGTTGGTTTAAGAGTTTTATATTTAAGATTTTTTAATTTAAATTTTGAAATCCATTATGCTTCCACTGTGCATGTCCACCCTAAAACCCTACAGTGGTATCAGAGCCGGTCTTGTTTAGTTCAATCATATATACATAATGTTTATGTGATGCATAGTATGATTTATACTATAAAATAATTTATGTCTTCTTTTATACTTTCATATGATGATATGAAATGATGCATATATGATTCACCACTTCATCATCCTGATATAAGGTTGTCCTAGCATAACGAAGTTATGCTGCAAGGTTGTCCTAGGATGATGAATGTTCATATGTTACACTTGCATATATGGAATGTTTTAATGTTGATACATAAATTGGCATTATATAGTTAGAATGTGCATGAGACCAAATAATAGCCCTCATTAAAAATTATATTAAGTGGTAGTGATATGCAACTATGGGTTAACCAATTCTTGATCAATTAATCAGTTGGTGTCTAGAAAAGTGCTATAGGTGGTTCTTTAATTGGTTCTATTGTCTGACTTGATCAATTTATTGGTGTCTAAGAAAAGCAATGAAGAGAACTTCTACCTTACTTACCTGATCAATTTGATTAAGCGATCTTGATATTGAAAAATCCTAATGTTGAAAACACTACTAAGGGCCTTCCTTCATGCTAGGTTAATGTTACATCATGAACTATAGGCTTGTCACAAAGATTAATATAACATAATCCTGGTACATAGAAGATGTTTACGGTAATTTTGAATATACTGCTTTGTTATGTTAACACAAGGGCAGTTATATTAGAATTTGACTGTATTAAAATGAAGGGTCTAACTTAACTAAAATATTATAGCTTGTTATGTTAACACAAGGCTAATAATGTCTTAGAGGCCAAGATATGATATTAGAAATTGCATGAGATGTAATTGGAAAGAGTTTTCTAACTATGAACTCATAAGGGTTTGTTGTGTTAACATAAGATCATTATGAGAAATTAGGATCTCAATCCCACTAAGATAAATATAAAATATATCTCGTTTATCATAGTAGAGGATTATGATGTTCGATAAAATAGTGGAAGGCACAATTAAATCTAAAGATCTTATTTAATTGTATGAGTCAACATGAGTTGTTTCCTTATATAATGTTCTCTAATTATTGTAGATTAAATTCTACAAATGGCATCTTCACTATCATTGTGAGAAATTTTAGATTCCAACAAGTTGACCGGTCTCAATTATGTGGACTGGTTGAGAAATATAATGATCATACTCACTCAGGAGAAGTTCTCCTATATTCTTGACATCCCTGAACCACAAGAGATTGGGGATGATGCCACAGAGGAGGAGGTATCCACATACAGGATGTGGAAGAATGATAGTTTGACTATCAAGTGCATCATGCTGGTCTCTATGAGCAATGAGTTACAGAGGCAGTATGAGAGCATGGATACTCAATCTATACTCCTTAATCTTAAAGAGTTGTATGGAAAATAGAGTAGGACTGCTAGATATGAGATATCTAAGCAGTTATTCCATACTAGAATGACTGAGGGATCATCCGTACAAGACCATATCCTGAAGGTCATTGATCTGATTACTAGATTGGGTCAACTAGGTTTTGTGATGGATGGAGAATTAAGTCAGAATTTGATCCTGCAATCTCTCTCTGAGTCATTCGCTCAGTTTGTCGTGAGCTATCACATGCACAAACTGAATATCTCCTTACCTGAGCTGTTGAATATGCTTAAGATAGCTGAGAGCCATATTAAGAAAGAAAAGGCTCCACTTCTTCTTGTGGATAAAACCTCTAAGAAGAAGTTAGATTTTAAGGGTTCAAAGAAAGCACTGAATCCTAAAGGTGGCAAGATGAAGAAGAATGAGAAGAAAGTCTCAAGACAGGATACCTGCTTTCACTGCGACAAGGCAGGACACTGGAAAAGAAATTGCAAGTTATATCTTGCAACTGTAAAGGCTGGTGCAAGCGACACACCAAAAGGTATGTATGAGATATATACAATTCTGTCATTAAGTTCTTTCAATTCAGACTCTTAGGTATTAGATACTGCCTGTGGTTCTCATATCTGCAAATCATTATAGGGGCTGCAGAACATTAGAGTGCTGAAGAAGGGTGATTTCGAGCTCTATGGTGCTTGAGGAGATTCCATCAAAGCAGAGACTGTGGAGACATATATGTTAAAGTTACCTTCTGAAAAGATCTTAGAGCTAGAAAACTGTTATTATATGCCTAAGATCATTAGAAATATTATTTCTGTACCATTGCTATTGCAACAAGCTTATGAAATAAATGGAAAGAGCAATAGTTGCTTATTTTTTTTTAATAATTTTTTTTTGTCATGGCGTTATTAATAATAATCTTTTGATTCTATCTAATGACAATATTTTTGATATTGATGAAAGTAAAAAAGCAAAAGAGAGAAGAATTGAATAATACTTTACTTTGTCATTATCGACTTGGTTATATAAGTGAGACAAGGATTAACAAGTTATACAAAGAAGAGTTCTTTGATCCTTATAAATATAAATCATTAGGTACTTGTGAATCTTGTCTTATGAAAAAAATGACTAAGACTCTATTTAGTGGACATGGAGAAAGGATAAGTGAGTTATTCGGACTTGTACATACTGATGTATGTGGTCCTATGACAACAAAAGCCAGAGGAGGATATTCTTATTTTATAACATTCACTAATGATTTATCTAGGTTTGGATATGTTTATCTTATGAAACATAAATCCGAAGCTTTTGATAAATTTAAAGAGTATCAAAGTATAGTCGAAAAATAAACTGAAAAAAGTATTAAAATCTTTTGATCTGATCGAGGAAGAGAATACTTATCAAATAAGTTTCTAGATCATCTT